>NC_058409.1:115714872-115734686 GCF_002201575.2 Neomonachus schauinslandi
TTCTTTCTTTCTTTCTTTCTTTCTTTCTTTCTTTCTTTCTTTCTTTCCTTCCCTCCCTCCGTCCCTCCCCCCTCCTTCCTTCCTTCCTTCCTTTCCTTCTTTTTCTTTTTTTTCTTAAATTCAGGAGGATCTGTGAGAGCAATCTCTGGTCTTCATGTCCAGCAGCAGGGGAATAAGTAGATCACTATTATGAGTTATGAGATACTGCTTGAACGAACATTGACAATTCAAATTATACTGAAACTGGCTTATATACCAGACTGTCAGTGTCTGATTCTGGGCAATCTAAGGCATAAACTATATTTCTCTTCAGACATAAATCTATTTCTTTAACTCTTGCAAGGTTTATTTCAAATAATAATTAATAATGTATTCATCTGGAGGCTGAAGGTAGATAGGGAATGAAAAGAGAGAGGAAAGGAGAGAGGATAAGGTAAGGATAATTAATCTTTTGAAATTCACTCTGGTCTCCTAGGTTGTTCACATGATACTATAAGGGTCCTCCATCTTATATTAGGAAGAATTAGGGACTAGACAAAAACAGACCTTTTGCTAAAGACATATGCTCTTATCTTAATCTGTATATCTAAAGACATGGGAAAGCTAAATCCAAGGAAAGATAAGTCCAAAAAAAAAATCATGCCAAGGAAAAGAATTTCTTTTCCTTTACAAAGTAGTTTTGCTACAGCTTTAAGTTTTCCTAAGCAATCAGGTTGTAGGTAGAGTTATCATTTTCACCACATTGTTTTGGGATAAGTTATACTAAATATCCCAATAAAGGAATTATAAAACAAGTTATTCCCTAAGCATTTGGGCTCAATCAATATCTTTGAAACTAAACCACTGATGACAAGTATTCAACAAAATGTTCTAGGCACTTAGAATGCAACATTGAAAAAAAAAGATAAAGATGCCTCTTTCCTGAAGTTCACATTGTACTGGAGAAAAGCAAACAACTTTAAAATGTATTTATCAACAAACAAATAGCACTTACTATGTATCAGGTACTGTTCTAAATGTTTTATAGGTCTTAATGCATTTGATCCTTACTAGAACCCTGAAGTTGGTGTATGAAGTGGTGTGTGACTTGAAGGTAGACTGTTATAAGCTAAAGGTGTCTACCACAAAACCTAAAGCCACCTCCATGAGGCTAGTAATGCTCTGATACCAAAACTGGACAGAAACATTAAGGCAAAGGAAACCACAGGACAGTATCCCTCATGAACATAGATGAAAATTTCTTATAAATCTTCAACAAAGGCAATCCAATACATAATTGGATATTTTATAAAAATGCATATATACTAATGATAATAGACCATGTCCAAGTGGGGTTTATCCCAGGAATGTAAGTTTGGTTTCCCCCTACTCTCACTCTTTCCAACCTCAGCGCTATTTGCTGATTGATACTTATTCTACAATACTCCCTTGTGTGGGACGCTCCCTTTCCCCATTCTTTTCCAGCTTCCTATACTTCTCTACTCATTATAGCAATTATTATGTTCTTTTAGAGTTACTTCTGCCTTTAGATTATGAGTTGTTGGAAGCTGGGGTTATGTCTTACATACCTCTGAATTCTCAAAATCTGTCACACTTCTGTTGTTTAATACATATCTGTTGGATTGAACAGAACTAGAGGGGCACCCAGACGGGCCCTAACTCCAAAATTACCCCTATTTTCCTATTGCTAAAATTCCTTCAATAAAGCTTCTGTCTTTGAGGGAAATGCTCTGTCCTTAATTAATATGCAAATATTTCTAACTATTTAACACATTTCAGGTTTTGTCAGCTTTGACACCCTAGTGTTAATTGGTTTATCCAAGCCTTTCTGTTGCTGTAGTTTGTTGCCAGCAGGACTTAATAAGGGAAATATATATAAGGAGTGCATGTGTGTGTGTGTGTGTGTGTGAGAGAGAGAGAGAGTGTGAGAGAGAGAGGGAGAGAGAGTTTGAAAAGAAAGAAGAGAGAGAAGGTGGAAAGGAAAGGAAAGAAAAGAAAAAGGAGAAAGAGTCTAAATTAATTAAGGGCCTAGAGGGAAGATCATTGATAAGAGTTAGCACTCCAGAGGTTTGCCCAGACCAGAGGAGACAAGTAAAATTCCAGGCAGAATCATGATTTCACACCTGGGGCAGCTAATAATTCAGAGTCATTGAACAATATTCTTTAAATATTTGTTCAACATCTATTAAGATGGAATAATAAGTCAATGGAATATTATTCAGTCTTAAAAAAGGAGATCCTGCCATTTGACATAATGCAGATGAACCTGGAGGACATTATGCTAAGTGAAATAAGCCAGACACAGAAAGAAAAAAATTAAATGATCTCACTTATATGCAGAATCTAAAAAAGCTGCATACATAGAAGCAGAGAGTAAAATGGAGATAATCAGGGGCAGGGAGGTGGGAGAAATGGAGAGACGTTGGTCAAAGTGTACCAACAGTTATGTAGGATGAATAAGTCTAGAAATCTCATATACAGCATAATGACTACAGTTAATAATATTGTTTTGAATATTGGAAATTTGCTAAGAGATTTCAGGCACTCTCACCATACACACACACACACAGATAATTATGAGGAGATGGATATATTTATTAACTTGATGATAGTAATCACTTTACTAGGTATATGTGTATCAAATCATCATGTTCTTCATGTTAAATATCTATAATTTTTACTAAAAAAATTAAAAGACTTATAAGATTACCTATTAATTAAAATTGAAAACAAAGATATGTTTACCTCTTATCTACTTCCACTAGTAGAAATAGAATTAATGTACTGCCAAAAAAGATCTGCAAAACATTTCTCACTTCGCTACTCACATTTGGATATTTTGGATAGTTGGTCTTGGTGTGTGCGTGTGTGTGCATATGCAATTTCTTTATCAAACAACTTCTTTTAAGGCTGGTAAGCAGATTTATGCCATGTAGTACTATTTGTTCTAGAATTCGGTTGGTTGTAATTCTACATAAGATTCACAGAATGACACAGTCACATTAAATCCATCCTATAGAATCCTGGTTTAATTATAGGGCTCTGGTTCTAGAGTCCAGCATTCAAATTCCAGCTCCAATTTTTTTCCTATGTGTGTGTCACAGAGCAATTTACATAACTTTTAAACCTCAAGTTATTTTTCTATTTTTAAAGTAAACTTTAAAATTGAGAAGAGTTTTAGATTTACAGAATTATTGTGAAGATAGTACAGAGAGTTTTCACATACTTGCACTGTGTTTCCTCTATTATTAACATTACATTAGGGGCTCCTGGGTGGCTCAGTCAGTTAAGCGTCTGCCTTCAGCTCTGGCCATGATCCCAGTGTCCTGGCATTCAGCCCCATGTCGGGCTCCCTGCTCAGCAGGGAGCTTGCTTCTCCCTCTCCCTCTGCCTCTCCCTGCCTGCTTGTGCTCTCTCTTTCTGTCAAAAAAAAATATTAACATTACATTAGTACTGTACAATAGTCTTAATGAACAATGAACTGATTTGGATACATTGTTATTAACCAAAGTCCATTCTTTATTTGAATTTCCTTAGTTTTTACCTAATGTCATTTTTCTGTTTCAGAATCCCATCAGGATACCACACTGTATTTAGTACTCCTATTTCCTTAGGCTCTTTTAGACTGACAGTTTCACAGACTTCCCTTGTTTTTGATGATCTTGGCAGTTTTGAGGCAAACAAGTAAGGTATTTTGTAGAACATTCCTTAATTTGAATTTTTCTGAAGTTTTTTTTTTCATGACCATAATGGAGTAATATGTTTTTGAGAGGAAGAGCACAGAATGAAAGTGCCATTATCCTCACATTATCTTATCAAGGGTACATACTCTCAGTATGATGATAAATTAAACTTCACCAAAATAAAAAAAATTCTATGAAAAAGCCTTGTTAAGAGGATCAAAAAAACAAACTACAGACTTGGAGAAAATATTTGTAAGGACTGATATCTAGAATGCATAGAAAACTCTCAATGCTCAACAGCAAACAAACAAAAAATAACAATCCAATTGGAAAATGGGACAAAGGCAAAAAGAAACATCCCACCAAAAAAAATAAATAAAAGTGACAAATAAGTACATAAAAAGATGTTCAACATCACCAGCCATTAGGAAAATGCAAATTGACACCATAATGAATTATTGTTACACAGCTATAAGGAAAAACAGCAACAAGAAAAAATAGTGACAATGCTAAATAGTTGTGAGGATGCAGAAAAACTATATTCCTCATATGTTGCTAATGGGTGTGTGCAATGATCCAGCCACTCTGGAAATTAGTTTGGCAGTTTATTGCAATAATAACCATACATTAACTATAAAACCCAGCAATCACATGCTTGGGCCTTTAACTCATAAAAATGAAAACTTTCATCTGCACAATAACCTGTCTTGATTGTTCATAGTAACTTATTTGTAAAAGACAAAAATAGGAAACAACCCAAATGTACTACAATAGGTGAAAGGTTAAACAAATCGTAATCCATCAATGCCACGGAATAGTACTCAGCAGCAAAAAGGAACATACTAGTTAAACACGCAAGAACTTGGATGGACCTCAAGGATCTTGTTTGAGTGACAATATCTCAAAAGATCGCATACAGCATAATTCTATTTATTTAACTTTCTTGATATGTCAGAGATAGAGAACAGATTGGTGGTTGTCAGGGTTTAGAGATGTTGAGGGAAAAAGGATTGTAAAGGACCACAAGAGAGATCTTTGTGGTGATGGAATAGTTCTGTATAGTGATTGCTATGGTGGTTACATGAATCTACACATGTGATAAAATACACTTTATTCCCATTTTGATATTGTACTATAGTTAGGTAAGATGAAACCAATGGGGAAACTGAAGAGTACATAGGACTTCTCTGTTCTATCTTGTCAACTTCCTGTTAATCTATAATTCTTTAAAAATTTAAATTTAAATTAAAAAATTCAACCTATAGCAAATCAGATAATTACTTTTTGTTTTTTTCCAGTTGGCTTCCTTCTAGGGTTTTTGGATCCATGCCTTTGAATTCTCATCCTGAGTTATGGATGGCCACCTCATCTTCACCTGTGTTTCACATGAAAACTTTCAGAAGTTTCAGAAGTGAAGATGAGGTGGCCATCCAAGAAACATGATGCAAATCATGTTTCGTGCTCTTTAGTCTTGGAAGTAAATACATTTATTTAGGATGGCCGCTCTAGATCCTCTTTCAACAAGTATACAACCTCAACTTGCAGGAGATCCTGCTGCTTTTTCAGATGATCATTATTGTATTGTATTATTGTAATGCATACATTAAGATGTTAAAATAAAACTCTTTTCTGTCTCAGTTTCAGTTAAAATGTCAGAAACCCCAAAACAACAACAAAAAATAGGTGGTGAATAATCTCACTTTTCAGAGAGGTGGTAGACATTTCATGCAGTGTTTATAAAAGACAAGGCAGAGAATTCTATGAGACCATGCAAGGGCTCACCTCTAAAAGAACTAGTGCTGAGAAGTCTGAGAGAGACAATTTTATTTGGGGAAAAATGTGTTAGGATTCCATGGCATTTCTTAATTAATTGTCTTTGAGTGTTTGTACTGAGGTTTCTTATGAATAGGTTCAGAGTCTGCAGTTTTTGCAGAAGTATTACTAAAGTGTTATTGTGTCTTTCTCACTGCATGTTATCAGGAGGCAGATGATACTGAGTTGGCTCATAACTAGTTAATTTTGATCACTTGGTTAGATTATGTCTACCAGATTTGTTCATTATAAGGGCATCATAACTCTTTGTAACTAACACATATTTTGTGGATTCTTTGTGACTCAGTAAATATCTTGTTTCTCATCATAAGTTCATCCACTATAGTTCAGCCACATAATTCCTACCTACACAAATCTATTGTAGTAATATCTGTGAAATGGTGATTTTGTAATTCTATCATTTCTTCTATGTTTATTGAAATTCTGCTGTAAGAGATTTTCTTTCTTCCCATTTATTTATTTTATTCATTTATATTGTCATGGACCCTTGATCTAAATTTGCTTTACGGGTCATAATCTGCTAATTTCATTATTTTTTTGATACCAAAATTCTTCCACATTTGGTGACTGGCAGTCTTTGCAACATAGCTCCAATGTTGCTTCTTCATCATTCCTAAAGCCCTTCTTTTTCTTTCTGGTTCTAAGCTGATCTTTGTGTGTTCTTTGCACCAGTTCACAAATCAGTCATTTATATGAGAACTTGGGTTGCTTTTATTGGAGAATGGTATTTAGAAATCAAGATTTGGGTAGCAGGTGTGCTCATTGCAACTGGGGTGTCTTGCTTCTAAATTTAGTCACAGACAATGCTATGAAATGCACGCATACATGCATATCTATAACTACTTTTGTATTCTTCTATTTATCTGTCTATATTTATCTATTTATTTATTTATATTTAAAACATGAGTTCAATTCAAATCCAACACCGTAGGGATCATTCTAGCCTCCCTCCTTTCCATATTTTTAACTTATAACAGTAATAAATCTGACCATCATAAAGATCACATTTATGTATTTGCTTATCTCAGAATAAATATAAAATAATTTAGAATTTCCAATATATACCACCATAAAAACAAACTTACTAAATAAAATTCAATATTTGTTTAAACTATCTTTTAGCCTTAGGGTATATCGTCAACATACTATTTTCAAAGTTTCTTGGATTAGCACACCCTCCCTTGTGGTCTTGTTTTGTTGTTGTTGTTGTTGTTGTTGTTGTTGTTTTTAAGTACAGTTTAGTTTAGTCATTACAACTTGTTATTTTGATATGTTTTCCATCCTGGCTAATTGTATTTGTTTTATTGTTTTTTTCCAAGTTTTTGAGTATATGGTGTTGGTGGTATAGTGGTGAGCATAGCTGCCTTCCAAGTTTTTGAGTATATGAAAAAAATAACATGATTTTAAAAGCCCAAGCTATACAAAAAGGAATACACAGAGAACTGTCCCTCTTCCTTTCCTTTCTATCCTGTGCCCAGCCTCCATCCTTTCCACCTCTTTCCTACTCACTCTTTATGGATAACATATCACTGATTCCTGATTTATCTTTCCTGTGTTTTTGCACAATGATCAGAGATATTTGTATATTTTTTATAATCCTCTTTTTTCTTACACAAAACAGCTTATTATGGATACTTTTTTGCCTTTGTATTTTTTGCTTAAAAATATATTCTGGAAATTACTTCTTTCTCATTTATAGAAATATAACATCCTTTTTTTAAGCAGCTGCATAATATTCTATTTTGTGAATGTACAATTAGTTACTCAACCATTCTCTTATAGATAGAAATTTGCATCATCTTCAGTATTTTTCAGAAGCTTTAATTTTAATAAAGTTCAGAATTCTGCTTATTATACTAAAGTGACAAAATAATTATTGAAAGACATAAAGTTATCTGTGTGAATAAAGGTGACCGCAAGATTTCTTTTGGTACATGAAAGTGAATCATAAGAAATGGAACTTATTCAAGAGTTCTTCTAAGAGCTGGAGAAAGTTGGCAATATAATGGGTTTGGAGGACTGTAGGAGGAAAGTAAAATGTAGTTTTTATCATTGTGCAATATATTTATTACACACAATTCAGCATTTCATCAATATCACAAGTAATTCAAAATAAAATATCTGAATATTTTAGCTATATATTCTGTTTATATGTATCTTCCTAATTAAAAGAAGATAAGCATATGCCTGGACAATAGGGAGAATAGAAATTATTATTTGAGAAAAAAAGTAAGATAGTCTATATCCAAGTAAAATTACATATATATATATATATAAAATTATACACACACACCAGCAGAGACAAACAGAACACATAGATATTATATGCTATACATTATATATTTTATATAATATATTGTACATTATATTATATTTCATACATATATATTCCTCCACAAATTATTAAGGTAGAGTAAAAAAATTAATTAAAACTAACTTCAATTATATTATCTATACTACTAGATTGAAAAAAACCTTTCCTTCAATAAAGAGGTGCTTAAGTTGGGGGAAGTCTGTAAGGTGGGGTGACCCCACAAACAGGTGAGGACAGGGCAAAGCCTCTGCTCTGGAAAAGTATCCTCCATTTGGGATCAGTATGCTAGGTGTATAGTAAACATGTATTCATTTGCAAGTAACAGGATATACAACACAAACCAGATTAAAGAAAAAAAGTAATTTATTGGCTCTGAAAACTCAAGGCAGAAGTTTCCATTTTAGAAAGTCTTGATCCAGGGGTGCCTGGGTGGTTCAGTTGTTAAGCATCTACCTTCTGCTCAGGTTATGATGCCAGGGTCTTGGGATAGAGCCCCGTATGGAGCCCCGCATCTGGGTCCTTGCTCAGCGGGAAGCCTGCCTCTCCCTCTCCCACTCCCCCTGCTTGTGTTCCCTCTCTTGCTGTGTCTCTCTGTCAAATAAATAAATCAAATCTTTAAAAAGAAAAAAAGAAAGACTTGATCCAACTGATTAACTTTGTCTCCGAGAACTAGATTTCATTCTGTCTCTTTTCTTTGCCGTCAATTACATCAGTTATTTACCAGGCTGTTGGCAAGAAATCTCCAAGCAGCAAACATGACTCATTATATATCTATTCTTGCTTGTTCAACTCCAATCGGAGAGAGTGCATCCCCTATACTATCCATCAAGCAATAGTCTTGTGCTTCACTCTGGGACAACTTAGATTATACCCCACATTGAATCAAACAGTATAGCCACATGATTGAACACATTTGTTGTCTTAGGCTTATTTGAAATACCTATCACTAGACCTTATAATGGGTCAATCCCAACCAAACCACAGGGTGCTGTTCAGTGGGCTGAAACAGACTGGATGTTGTAAAAACCTTCAACAATACATGGAACGTCTGGTAATCATTTCCTATGTCCCACTATATCTATTTGAAAGCAGGGGGTTGGGGGAGGTACTCAGCTGGTGAAGCTTCGTAGATTATTTCCATACTTTCATTTTAGAATTCCATGAGTAGTATCTCTTTTCCTTACCTGGAGATGCTTAGGCTTCCAATAACTAAAGAGCTCTTATCTTTTGAGCCAAAAAATGAAAACAATGTTTTAGGTCCTTTTCCTAACCCATGTATTTTTGTTATAACCATTCACTGGATAAAAAGGTGGGTGAGGGGAGAAAAGTTTATAAAGCTGTTCTTAAGCTTCTGCTTTATTTCCAAGATTCAAAGAAAACTTGAGATAAAATTATCTCTTACAAAGAAATTTTAATAATAAATTTAACATATTTTAAGAGATTTAACATATTTTAAGTTAGAACCAAATATGATCCTTTCTTTCCATTATGGCAAGAAAAGTGGAAAAGAAGTCACTGGCTTCATATTAAAACATTTCCAAGGTTAGTATACTGTGACTCGGTAGTTTCAACTTTTCTATTTTTCCTTTAGGACATGTTATATGACTTTGAAGTGTGGTGAAATTGTTTGCAGAAATAAAAGCATTGAATTTGACACTTTTTGCTTTTAATTTCTCCTTGCTAAATGTGTGTGCTTGTGCCTTAAAAAAAAACAAAAACTAGAAGAACTGTTAAATGTTATACATATCTGCCAAGAGAAGAAAAGTTTCATTTTGGGGAAGATAGATAATCACATTAGGGGAGCTTGATAAAAATGAAAATTAATTATTTGTAAGCCTTAAGGGAAATCATTAATCTAAATAGGAAAGCTAAGCGAATATACTGTAGAAGGAGAAAGGAGGTTTTTTTCCCCATCACATTGACTAATTTATGCAGAAACTGAACACAAATATAATGATCATGGTATATTTGTTTCCACTGCATTTTTTGAATTAATGTCTCCAAGGAATAGACCACCAAATGAAATCAGCATTAAGAACATTTTCACAAATTTCAAGGTCTCAAATTAGCATTAACTATTTGTTATTCAGAATGCCAATCTTCAAAACTATCTTAATGAAATTATCTTTGTTTTTAGAGGATATTCCTTATTATTTGCTCAGTGTTTTGAAAGTAACAAAAACTCTTCAAAGAGAACAATCATGGGGATGAATTTGCTAATTAAATTCCTTAAAAGGGAATAAGAAGAACAGACACTGTAACTGCATCCTGAGTTAATGAGTAGTCTTGTTGGGGCTCAGTCTACTTTAAGATGATGGGGAGAGAGACAAAGGACCTCAATTCCTGATAGGCAATAGGCATATTTGTGATAAATAAGATGAACAGGCCCAAGGAATCTTAACACCCATGTGGAACTCCCACCATAAAAGGGATGATAGAGCCTCTAGAATGGGTTAGGTCAAAGGGAAAGAGTCAGAAGCCTGTGGAGCAGGGAGAAGGAGTGACTGCCCTGACAGCCCCATTTTCTTGCTTTATATAGAGATTGTATAAATGACAGAGTAGATAATCAAACAGTAGAGTAAACTTCTGGCTAGATAGTAGTACTATGTGCAATGTCTACCCATTGACTTTGGATGGCAGAAGCCTATCGTCCCATAAGGATCTGAAATAGTACGTTATTTGGTGACACACTCTAGAATGTTTCCTCTCTCCTCATCTCCACATGATAGAATCAAGAATTTGGATAGAACTTGTCTACTTGTAATTCTACAGGATAGTGATGAACCAAACACTGTTTTATTGCTGGGAACTTTTTGTGACCTCAATATACTCATGACTGATGGCCTAAAGGATATGTATTAATTACAAATATATTTTTATTATTTTTTTTACTTTTGTAAGTAAAGGGAGGAATCTATCAATATACCCAGAATCTGATACAATGATTATCATTATATCACTTATGTATCATCAAATTTTCAGGTATTAATATGAAGAATAGGCTTTTTTAAAACTTCAAATTTGCCTCCTAAATAAATAGAAATATTTATCACCTGAGTTTTTTAAGAACCTTAAAATGTTAGATTTTTTTCTTAAAGAATGTTAGAGATGTCCACAGGAGCCCTTACTGATGAGGGACAGGTGCCTGGGCTTCTGGTTGTCATGCAGTCAATTGGCTTCTGCCCTGGATTCCCTAGCTCCATTCACCCTCCAGATCCATTTCACCTACCATGACTTCTGTGCAAAAATAGAGAAATTGCTTGGAGAAGAAGCTGGAGGTTGAGATCATGAATAAAGATTTAGGGGTGAAAGATTCTGCACAATGCTGAAAGTAGGTGAAGGGAAGCGATGTATTGAACAAATATTCCTTTCTAGCACCAGCTGGAAGCATCTTCTACTCCTGACATCAAGAAACTAGTTGTGGAACCCAACCTCGCAGGTATGCCAGACTGAACACTGTAGCGATGTTGCTCCAGTCAGGTGGCAGAAGACCCCTTGTTCCCTAGTTCTCTAGGTTTCCGTTCTGGTTCCTTATCTTCCTATATGGATAGTTTTCCAGTGTAGACTGATTTTTACTCTCCCTTATGTCTCAGATCAGCTGGTGCAGACTTAAATGTTACATTATTCTAACAAGGAGCTCTTACTGAATCCAGATTAAGCAAGATCAGGGGTTCTTTGTTTTATGAATATATATTTAATCCCAAAATCTAAGTGAACAGATGTGTTCAACATGACCTCATTTTCAAGATAGCCTAACATTTTGTATTTTTATGGAAAAGTCTTGAAGCAGTGGATGCAAGCCAAACCAAGGTTATAAGAGCATGAGGAGGAAGGTAACTGGCACAAGCAAGATGAGAAGGAAAGCAACCACAGAGGCATCTGACGGCGATGTGAGGCCAGAAATTTTGGAGAGGAATAATTGACATATACGATGGTGGAGTTATGGACTTACATTCTGGAGTCAGACCACCCAGATTTGGCTCCAAGCTTACCATCTTAATGTTTTGATTTTTCTCATAAGAAATGTGCCAGCATTCTTCATTACCTATTTTTAAAGTTGTTAGGACAATTGCAAGGGCAATCATAAGTAAATACTAATTATCTTATCAAAAAATCCTGATTAATAAACCATGACCAGTGAGAGGGAAGGTCTGTGGTAACTTGTCACAAGAATCTTTTCTTCACCCTGATCTGTTCAACATTTTCATTAAAATTTGTGCAAGGATTTTACTTATCACATATGTGAGTACCTTGGATCTAGGTAAGATAGAAACTATATGAGATAAACAGATCAACAGTAAAAACATAATTTGGCACCTGGAAATGTAAGGCAACCTAACAAATTGGAATCAGTATTTATAAAGATGATAAGGTCTTAATTTGGTTGAAAAACTAATTGTTTAAGCACAATCTTGATGGGGGTGGGAGCAAGGGGCATAATTTTGTCAAGTAGGTGAAAACCAAATGTCAGGCTTTAAGTCAACTGGAACCTTTCCATAAAGCAGCATGGTAAAATAAGTATTAGAAAAATCATTATTTTAGGCTACACAATGGATTCCCCCTTTCTAAATAAAAACACCCTAGTTCTTCATTCAGGTTTTGGTACCACAGATAAGCTGTTTCTCACTTAACGGAGAATGTTAAGGGCACCTGGGTGGCTCAGTTGGTTAAGTGACTGCCTTAGTTCAGGTCACGATCCCGGGATCCTGGGATCGAGTCCCATATCGGGCTCCCCCTGCTCTGTGGGGAGCCTGCTTCTCCCTCTGCCTCTGCCTGCCACTCCCCCTGCTTGTGCTCTCACTCTTTCTCTCTCTCTGTGTCAAATAAATAAACAAATCTTTAAAAAAAAAAAAAAGGAGAATGTTAAGATGAGGAAAGGAATGAATAATGTGGCTGGGGTCAAGGTAGGGAGAAGGGAACTCCTAAGCCAAGAGAAGAGAAGACAGAGGGAACTAAAAAGAAACATTAATAAAAAAAATAATATTAATAATTACCTTCAAATATTTAAATGGCCTAGCTGTCAATTAGAGAATAATTAGTTGCACACCTAATAGTTTGAACCTGAACCACCAGAAGGAGTTGAATAGAAGACAGACGTGAATCACTCTGTGGAAGAATTTTATTGCTTTTTAATGTAAAGTTTTTAAATAATAAAATCCACAGATATTTATAGCAGAAATCTGGAAAAATCAAGAAAGGTTGAAAGAAAAAGAAATTGCACACAATCCCAGGGATGTGGAAACATTGTCCCCTGCAAACAGCTGAATAAAAGTTATTTATTATACTTTATCTCACTGTTAGAAGTGAGATTATTCCTGATACTCAGTTTTCTCATTGAAATTGCAAACAACTGAGAAAATATATTAAAGCAATCAGAAAACTA
The DNA here is from genome assembly GCF_002201575.2 of Neomonachus schauinslandi. Lineage (NCBI taxonomy): Eukaryota > Metazoa > Chordata > Mammalia > Carnivora > Phocidae > Neomonachus > Neomonachus schauinslandi. Next base: position 115,728,086 of record NC_058409.1, read on the forward strand.
AACAAAAATGACGGGAATTTGAGAATGCCCATAGTAAGTGTGACCAGCCTTACCGGTGCATCTTGTGATGTGGTCTGCTTTGTTGGGGTGAGAATTATTTGTTCTCATGCATCATGAAATATGCAATTATTGCCCCTCAATCTCACCAAAGGAATAAAAACTATAATTTTGCATTCTCTGAAGATCAGCCAATAACCTTGTACAAAATATATCCTGTATAAAATATAATTTACAACAAAACATTGATAATCACTTGTTAAGGGCCTATTTCTTTTCTATTTTTTTTTTCTTAGTCTAAAATAAAGATAATGATTATGTAAGTGAAGCGCCTCCCGGCTAAGCATTAACCAAAACTATGTCACTTAAATATCTCATTGCTTCACTTCACTGTATCCACTCCCAACCCATCTAATTTGCTAACTGGGTAGGATTTCTGCCGGTAGCTCACCAGAATCCTTATGCAGGCAAAGTTAACAAGTCATTTCATAGATGCTAAGCTGCAGTTTGGGTTGCTTTTCCAGACTCAACAGACTCTTTTTTCTTTGTGACAGTATTTGGAATCACTGGGGAAGAGGTTTCCTGTTTTTTGTCATTTTACACCCATTATCTTGTTCCATTGCTATCTTGACATGTTCCCTTCTTACAGCTTTGATTCAGGAGACTGAGATAATAAATGAGTTTAGGCTGTGTTTGGAAGAGACTAGAAATTCTCAAGAATGACTGTTCTCTGTAAAGTTTGCACAGCTTCACTCTGCCCCCATTTGGCTCGGCAGGCTGGCCAGGGCTGGGATCATCTGACAAGCATCATTATTTCTTCCCCAAGCAGAGTTTACATTCGCTTCTCGGGCAGAAGAGGTTACCCTTGTGCCAAACACTGCTACCTAGCAATGAAAGCCATTGCTCATACAAATTCCCTGAGAACTCAGACAACCATATAGCTAAGCTGTGCATGCCCTTGCTCATCACCTCCTCAGGAATAACTCTTGGAGACTGAAGAGGGATCTCCCTCCATTCAGTACTCCAGTCTATGTCACTTTAGCTGAATCCCCATCTCTGGTCAGCCATTCTAAAATAGTATCTCTTCCATTATCCTCTATCCCGTTATCCTGCTTTCATTTTCTTCTTAGCACTTTCACCATCTGATCTACAACCCCAGTGCCTAAAACAGTGCCCAGAACTTCATAGATTTTCAATAAAACTTGTTGAATAAATGATAAATGACTTCACTGGAGTGATGGTTTATAGAAACAGCTGAAGAATGTAATGGCTTGCTTTATCATATACATTTATTTTCTTTCCCCCACCATAGACACACACTTAACACATACACAGAAATCAAGGGTGACTTGATGATCATCCTCTCCTACATTAAAAAATGTGTACGCAGTAAATATTTGTTGATTGAGCAAATGCATTAATGAAAGCATGAGTTTGACAACTAAATGTTGTTTAAAATGTTTTTTCTAATTGGAGCACTGAAAGAATAACCCAGGAAGGAAAAAAAGAAGAAGAACTGAACAAACAGGACAACTCTTCTATACTTTCTTTCTTGCCTAACTGTGAGGGGCCATCCAGCCCTGGACTCTTGTTTGTTGGGAGATTTTTGATTATTGCTTCAATTTCCTTGTTGGTTATGGGTCTGTTCAGTTTTTCTATTTCTTCCTGTTTCAGTTTTGATGGTTTATAAGTTTCCAGAAATGCATCCATTTCTTCCAGATTGCCTAATTTGTTGGCATATAGTTGCTCACAATATGTTTTTAATATTGTTTGTATTTCCTTGGTGTTGGTGGTGATCTCTCCTCTTTCATTCATGATTTTATTAATTTGGGTCTTTTCTCTTTTCTTTTTGATTAGTCTGGCTAGGGGTTTATTGATCTTATTAGTTCTTTCAAAGAACCAGCTTCTAGTTTCATTGATCTGTTCTACTGTTATTTTTGGTTTCTATTTCATTGATTTCTGCCCTAATCTTTATTTTTTCTCTTCTCCTTCTTGGTTTAGGCTTTATTTGGTGTTCTTTCTCCAGTTCCTTTAGGTGTAAGGTTAGCTTGTGTATTTGAGACTTTTCTAATTTTTTGAGAAAGGCTTGTATTGCTTTGTACTTCTTCTTAGGACCACATTTGCTGTATCCCAAAGGTTTTGAACAGTTGTGTTTTCATTTTCATTTGTCTCCATGAATTTTTAAAAATTATTCTTTAATTTACTGGTTAACCTACCCATTCTTTTTAGTAGGATGCTCTTTAGCCTCCATGCAGTCCAGAGCTGGATGGCTTCCCAGGGGAATTCTACCAAACATTTAAAGAAGAAATAATACCTATTCTACTGTAGCTGTTTCAAAAAATAGAAAGAGAAGGAAAACTTCCAAACTCTTTCCATGAAGCCAGCATTACCTTGATCCCCAAACCAGACAAAGACCCTGCCAAAAAGGAGAATTACAGACAAATATCCCTGATGAATATGGATGCCAAAATTCTCACCAAGATACTGGCCAATAGGATCCAACAGTACATTAAAAGGATTATTCACAACCAAGTTGGATTTATTCCTGGGCTGCAAGGGTGGTTCAACATTCACAAATCAATCAATGTGATACATTACATTAATAAAAGAAAGGATGAGAACCACATGATCCTCTCAATAGACACAGAAAAAGCATTTGATAAAGTACAGCATCCTTTCTTGATTAAAATTCTTCACAGTGTAGGTATAGAGGGACCATAACCTCAATATCATAAAAGCCATATACAAAAAGCCCACAGCGAATATCATTTTTTTTTAAGATTTATTTATTTATTTGAGAGAGCGAGAATGAGAGAGAGAGAGAGTACATGAGAGGGGGGAGGGTCAGAGGGAGAAACAGGCTCCTCGCTGAGCAGGGAACCCGATGCGGGACTCGATCCAGGGACTCCAGGATCATGACCTGAGCCGAAGGCAGTCGCTCAACCAACTGAGCCACCCAAGCGCCTCGTGAATATCATTCTTTTTTTTTTTTAAGATTTTATTTATTTGACAGAGACACAGCAAGAGGGGGAACACAAGCAGGGGGAGTGGGAGAGGGAGAAGCAGGCTTCCCGCAGAGCAGGGAGCCCGATGCGGGGCTCGATCCCAGGACCCTGGGACCGTGACCTGAGCTGAAGGCAGACGCTTAATGACTGAGCCACCCAGGCACCCCGAATATCATTCTTAATGGGCAAAAACTGAGAGCTTTTTCCCTAATGTCAGGAACATTACAGGGATGCCCACTCTCACTATAATTGGTCAACATAGTATAGAAGTCCTAGTCTCAACAATCAGACAACAAAAAGAAATAAAAGTTATTCAAATTGGCAAAGAAGAAGTCAAACTCTCACTCATCGCAGATGACATCATACTTTATGTGGAAAACCCAAAATACTCCACCCCAAAATTGCTAGGACTCATACAGGAATTCAGCAATGTGGCAGGATATAAAATCAATGCACAGAAATCAATTGCATTTCTATTCACTAACAATGAGACAGAAGAAAGAAAAATTAAGGCATCAATCCCATTTAAAATTTCACCAAAAACCATAAGATACCTAGAATAAACCTAACCAAAGAGGTAAAAGATCTGTACCCTAAAAATTACAGAACACTTATGGAAGGAATTGAGAAAGACAAAGAAATGAAAAAACATTCCATGCTCATGGATTGGAAGAATAAGCATTGTTAAAATGTCTATGCTACCCAAAACAATCTACACATTCAATGCAATCCCCATCAAAATACCATCAACCTTTTTCACAGAGCTGGAATAAATAATCCTAAAATTTGTATGGAACCATAAAAGACCCTGAACAGCCAGAGGAATGTTGAAAAGAAAACCAAAGCTGGTGGCATCAAATTGCCGGACTTCAAGCTATATTACGAAGCTGCAATCATCAAAACAGTATGGTCCTGGCACAAAAACAGACACATAGATCAATGGAACAGAATAGAGAACCCAGATATGGACCCTCAACTCTATGGTCAACTAATCTTTGACAAAGAAGGAAAGAATATCCAATGGAAAAAGGAAAGTCTCTTCAATAAATTGTGCTGAGAAAATTGGACAGCCACATGTAGAAGAATGAAACTAGACCATTTTCTTACACTATACACAAAAATAAATTCAAAATGGATGAAAGACCTAAATGTAAGACAGAAATCCATCAAAGTTGTAGAGGAGAACACAGGCAGCAGCCTCTGTGACCTCAGCCACAGCAACTTCTTGCTGAACACATCTCCAAAGGCAAGGGAAACAGAAGCAAAAATGAATTATTGGGACTTCATCAAGATAAAAACTTTTGCCCAGCAAAGGAACAGTAGACAAAACCAAAGACAACCAACAGAATGGGAGAAGATATTTGCAAATGTCTAATCAGATAAAGGGCTAGTATCCAAGCTCTGTAAAGAACTTATCAAACTCAACCCCCCAAAAACCCCTAATAATCCAATCAAGCAATGGACAGAAGACATGAACAGACATTTCTCCAAAGAAGACCTACAAATAGCCAACAGACACATGAAAAAATGCTCCACATCACTTGGCATCAGGGAAATATAAATCAAAACCAAAATGAGATATCACCTCACACCAGTCAGAATGGCTAAAATTAACAAGTCAGGAAATGACAGATGTTGGCGAGGATGTGGAGAAAGGGGAACCCTCTTACACTGTTGGTGGGAATGCAAGCTGATGCAGCCACTCTGGAAAACAGTATGGAGGTTCCTCAAGAATTTAAAATAGAGTTACCCTATGACCCAGCAGTAAATACCCAGTAAATACTGTGTATTTACCCCAAAGATACAAATGTAGTGATCCAAAGGGGCAGCTACACCCCAGTGTTTATAGCAGCAATGTCCACAATAGCCAAACTGTGGAAAGAGCTGAGATGTCCATCGACAGATGAATGGATAAAGAAGATGTGATATATATATATATATATATATATATATATATATATATATATATACACAATGGAATATTAGCCATCAGAAAGGATGAATACTTACCATTTACATCACCGTGGTTGGAACTGGAGGGTATTACGCTGAGGGAAATGAGTCAATCAGAGATAGACAATTATCATATGGTTTCACTCATATGTGGAACCTACAGAATAGAGCAGAGGACCACAGGGAAGGAAGGGAAAACTGAATGGGAAGTCAACAGAGCGGGAGAAAAGCCATCAGAAACTCTTAACTATAGGGAACAAATTGAGGGTTGCTGCAGGGGAGATGAGTGGGGGAGATGGGGTAATTGGGTGATGGGCATTAAGGAGGGCATGTGATGTGATGAGCAGTGGGTGTTGTACAAAACTGATGAATTATTGAACACTACATCTGAAACTAATGATGTTGGCTAATTTTATTTAAATTAAAAAAATAAACATTGACTTGACCCACCTTTTAAGATGGACAGAGTTGGAGACTTGGTCCCAGGACACTTCCAGGCTTGCTACATATAATCTGGACTACCAGGAGGTCCTGGGACAAAGGATCAACTTGCAAGATCCCAAAGACCTGGTGGCATCTTCCAGCTCCTGAGAAAGACTTCTTGATTTAGGTGCACACATAACTATACAAATGTTCTCAGCTTCCTGGCAGAGAGCCCAGTGCAGGGAAAAAATGTTATGCTTCTTTTTGCAAAGTGCCATTAAAAGCCACAGACCATGCCAGATTGAGTTATGAGATGCTTCTTAGCTTTTTGGCTTCCTCAGTGTGTCTTTAGGGTCAGTACAAAGTTTCTCTACAGCCATTTCACAGTTCCTAAAATACAGCTACAGTTTGGGGAAGTATTTTCCCCCACAGTTGATAACTAATAAAACATAAGAAAATCTATGTTTCAGAATGCTGATTTAAAAAACATAAATTGTATGTAGTACTATATGCAAACTGCTGCCTCAGTATGTACCTCTTTAAAGGCAAAGCCTTCTCATTTTTGGCAGCTTTCAGTGGATACTCCTTAACAATAGTTTTCTTTTTTTACCAAAAAAAAAAAAAATCAACTTCCTTTCTCAACATTTTATCTTTACTTTTTTTTCCTTCTTACATTCATTCTTGCTCATAAAGCAGATCCATCAAGCTATCCGTTTACCTCTGGCTAATAGAGTTCTAAAAAGTTCTACTATACCCCAGCATTTGTTGCACTATTTGTTTGTTATTAGTTTTGACAGTTTTATAAGCCCCCAACTGATATGGACCATGTTTTATGCAGAGCTTAGTACAAAGGAACAATCATAATGAAATTAGTAACTGTATTCACTGAAAATTTATCATATGCCAGGTACAATTTACATATATTAGGTCATTCAGTCTTCACAACAATTCTATGAAGGATAATGATGTTTTTATAGGTGAAGTAACTGAATCACAAAGAAGTTAAGGGGCACCTGGGTGGCTCAGTCGGTTAAGCAGCTGCCTTCGGCTCAGGTCATGATCCCGGGGTCCTGGGATCGAGCCTCGCGTCGGGCTCCCTGCTCGGTGGAGAGTCTGCTTCTCCCTCTCCCTCTGCCTGCCTCTCTGCCTACTTGTGCTCTCTCTCTATGTCTCTGTAAAAGAAAGAAAGAAAGAAAGAAAGAAAGAAAGAAAGAAAGAAAGAA
>NC_058409.1:115734696-115818676 GCF_002201575.2 Neomonachus schauinslandi
AGAAAGAAAGAAAGAAAGAAAGAAAGAAAGAAAGAAAGAAAGAAAGATTTAAGAAGTTAAGTCACATACCTAGGAAATAGTTGAGATTTGGAACCATATGAATGTCACCAGATACTCTTAACAAAAGTGTGGGCAGTAAGCCCTCAAATGTTTGCTGATGAAATGGTATCTGTCGAGTGTAGAACTTTTGGGGGCTTAGTATAGCCAACATGATCATGTGCCGTCAGAATAATTCCAGAAACACCCCCAGCTCATTTCATTAGTATTTCTATTGCAAGCTTGCCTCAGTGGTCCCCCAGAACCCTCACTGTCTTTACCACCCTTTTTTTTTTCAAAGATTTTATTTACTTGAGAGAGAGAGAATGAGAGAGAAAGAACACATGAGAGGGGATAGGATCAGAGGGCAAAGCAGACTCCCTGCCGAGCAGGGAGCCCGATGCGGGACTCGATCCCGGGACTCCAGGATCATGACCTGAGCCGAAGGCAGTCGCCTAACCAACTGAGCCACCCAGGCGCCCCCACCACCCTTTTGTCTAGTGACTGCACCCCAGTCCAGTTCAGCCAGTGCCACTGCATCGAGCAATAACTAGGTCCTATTTGGAGTGGCTTTGAGGCATGCTTTGGTGCACTTTTTTCTGTCTCGATGCCTAGCTCCCTTGTAGTTTAATTCAAAATACTTAGTGAAATCCTGTTTATATCTATTCCCCCTTCTGGTGCTGCAGAGAGATACATACTTTTTTTCCTGACATTCTCTAATCTTGGGCTGTCATTCCATAAGCAATTTGTACCTTTTTCCTGATAGAATTATCTTGCCCAAGTTCTCAGTCTAATCTTCAAAGACACACAACCGGAAGGCCCTGTTGCATGGGAAAGGTCAGCTCATCGAGAGCTAAAAGGGACAGACAGTTCATGGTTCACGGCCTTAAAGTCAAGTGAAAATACCTAACTCAGGAGAAAAGCTGACAGAACTTTCTAACATGCTTCACGTTCCACCACAATGAGAGTTGGCTACAAAGGGCTGGAAGCTAAGAGATACCACCTGAACAGGGCCACTCTAATGTTTTGAAAATTTGCTGCAAATTACAAATACCAGCTTTCTTTTTTTTAATAACCATCACAGAGTTAGAGTAGGGCGATTAGCAGCTTATTTTGTAGTCCAGTATTTTAATACATGGTTGAACTCTCCAGGGTCACTTCATATCACAGTACTTCATGTAAGGTAGCCAAAAAGAGAGGGTAGTCAAGCCCATCTTTTACATAAAGGCCATTATGCTGCAAGCATCTAATATTTCTTGAGTATTTATTGGATGCAGGCACAACGCTAAGCACTTTTCATATATTATTACATTTAATACTCATAATCACTCTCTGAAACGGGAACTAATATATCATCCTCATTTTAGAAATGAGGAAACCGAGTCACAGAAAAATTAAGTAACTCTCCCTAGGCCACAAAACTAGTAAATGGAACCATAATTTGAACCCTGGCAATATAATTATTGCAATTGTCTTTGCTTGCTTAACAGGAGTCAGGAGAATACCCCTGGGAATGTATTTGGATGGAAAAGGCAGAATATGACTAGAGAAGCAATAATTCTTTGTCTTGAGGGCACTTTCTAAGGACACAACACTTAAAACTCTGGCAAGGCCTCTGGGAATGGGACAAACTCACCACTAGGTGGTTCTTTGAAGTCTAAAGTAACTTGGCCAAGGCTGAACAAAGTAGAATGCCTGAGCTGTCCTGGAAGATGGTAGAGGAAAGAATAAAACAAATTGAGGGAAGTGGGCAGCTGAAATGGATATATTATGTAAATTAAGACACTGGGGGCGCCTGGGTGGCTCAGTTGGTTGAGCGACTGCCTTCGGCTCAGGTCATGATCCTGGAGTCCCGGGATCGAGTCCTGCATCGGGCTGCCCCTGCTCGGCGGGGAGTCTGCTTCTCCCTCTGACCCTCCTCTCTTTCATGCTCTCTGTCTCTCATTCTCTCTGTCTCAAATAAATAAATAAAATCTTAAAAAAAAAAAAAGACACCGGCCCCAAGGATTGTGTGCCGTGGAAGGACTCAGAGAACACACTATTTACCAAATGTATCAGAAATGATCTGGTAAGAGGGTCATCACTGACATCACTAAGAAGCTCAGTAGTAGCTCTCCACAGGTCAGGGCTGATGGGGAAGCACTTACAGACTTGGGCTCATTAATGTCCATGAAGATGATGAGGCCCCAAAGAAATAGAGGTCAAATGGTGGTGCTTAGTTGCCAAACAATTTCTGTAATGGCCAACAAGGTTGAAGGGAGATCCAGTGGACTTTGCTTAACCCACACAGAGTTGTGAAGATGGCTAATGGAACATGGTGTCCCTACAGAAAGTAGGCAAGGATGTAAGAATGGAAGAACAGGAGACTGAAGGTGGTTAAAAAGTCACAATCTTTTCTCACAATCCCAGACTTAAGCCCATCCAGAACCTATTGATGGAAAAGCTGACTGGTTGACTAAGAGGAAGCAAGACAAAACACCATAGCAATGATATACTGTGAAGATTCTCCCAGTTTTTCCCCAAAGGAATCTATGGCCATTTACTTGGTGACCCTCAGGAAATAAGAAGATTCAGATAGTCTGAAGAGTACTGGACATAGTGTCTGAGTTGATACCCAGAGAACCAAAACATCATCATGGCCACCCTCTTAGAGTAAGGGCTTATAGGAGGTGATAGATGAATTCCTTGTACATTCCATGGCTAAGTGTCCTCTCTCTCTCTCTCAGGGCCCAGCTATACATTAGGGGCTATTTCTCAAAATGTTTATACTTTAGCAATGGTGCCACATTTGGCACAGTGGATGAAACCAGAGCTTCTATTTAGGTAAACCTCCAATAGTCAGAAGTCTACAGTAACTATCCTGGATTCATCTAGATTCTGCAGGGGTAGAATGGCAAATTAAATCTAGATATGTGTGATGGTTTATTTTATGTCAACTTGACTGGACAATGGGGTGCCCAAACATTTAGTTAAATATGATTCTGGGTATGTCTGTAAAGATGTTTTCTAGAGGAGATTAACACTTGAATCATTAGACTGAGTAAAGCAAATAGCCCTCCCTCATGATAGCAGGTCCCATTGAATCACTTGATGACTTGACTGATTGCGCTGGGATACTGGTCTTTTCCTGCCTCTGGACTCAAACTGAAACACCGGCCCTTCTTGGATCTCGATCCTGATGGCTTTCAGAATTTTACATCAGTTCTCCTGGTTCCCAGGCCTTTGGATTCAGACTAGTACTACACCATTAACTCTCCTGAGTCTTTAGCTTACTGACTAAAGATCTTGGGATTTCTCAGCCTCCGTAATCAAGTGAAACAATTCCTTATAATAATTCCCTCTCGATAGATAGATACATAGATTTACATATATATTCAAAAGTTTTGTTTGAAATTCATCCATGAGTTTGTACCAAGGCTACACTTCCCACTGGCTGCTGCTAGTCAATGACTGACAGGAAGAAAAAGTAAGGCAGGACCATTTCTGGGAGATACAGAGCTACTTTGACTGGCAACCTTGGCTCAAGGGCTTATTAGCTTTGTCAAAATGTTCTTAGAACTGCACGTCAGTCTAAGACTTTTCTGATCCAACTTTCATCACCACAGGTGTTAGACTTTTATCATGCTCTATCAGCTTTCTCAGCCCCCTTTTCGTAATAGGGGTTTTTCATCAGGAAATCTCCATAACATCTGATTGCACCTTGGTGTCTTCTTCAGCTTCTTCTTCTTCTTTTTTTTTTTTTTTACTTAAAATAGATGCATTTTATTTTATATTAATTATACTTTAATAAAGTTGATTTTTAAATTTATTTTTTATTATGTTCAATTAGCCAACATACAGTACATCATTAGTTTTTGATGTAGTGTTCAACAATTCATTAATTGCATATAACACCCAGTGTTCATCACCACATGTGCCCTCCTTAATACCCATCACCTGGCTACCTCATCTCCCCACCCCCCTCCCTTCTGTAACCCTCAGTTTTGTTCCCAGAGTCCAGAGTCTCTCATGGTTTGTCTCCTCTCTGATTTCTTCCCATTCAGTTTTCCCTCCCTTCCCGTATGGTCCTCCATGCTATTCCTTATGTTCCACATATGAGTGAAACCATATGATAATTGTCTTTCTCTGCCTGACTTATTTCACTTAGCATAATCCCCTCCATTTCCACCCATGTCGATGCAAATGGTGAGTATTCATCCTTTCTGATGGCTCAGTAATAGTCCATTGTATATATGAATCACATCTTTTTTATCCATTCATCTTTTGAAGGGCATCTCGGCTCCTTCCACAGTTTGGCTATTGTGGACATTGCTACTATGAACATTGGGGTGCATGTGCCCCTTCTTTTCACTACATCTGTATCTTTGGGGTAAATACCTAGTATGCAATTGCTGGGTTGTAGAGTAGCTATATTTTTAACGTCTTAAGGAACCTCCATACTCTTTTCCAGAGTGGCTGCACTTAGCTTGCTTTCCCATCAACAGTGTAAGAGGGCTCCCCTTTCTCCACATCCTCGCCAACATTTGTTGTTTCCTGTCTTGTTAATTTTTGCCATTCTAACTGGTGGAAGGTGGTATCTCATTGTGGTTTTGATTTGCATTTCCCTGATGGCTAGTGTTGTTGGTGTCTTCTTCTTGAAGGTCTGAACTGAAGAAGAGAGGTTTACCTTTCAATTTTGACTTGGTTTGGATTCTCCCCAAAACAGCACTTGAAATAAATTCTTGGGCTCAGTTTATTTGAGAAACAATCCCATTATGCTAGAGTGGGAAATCAGACAGAGTGAGAGACAGGGAAGGAGAAAAAGCCAATATAAAGATTATAGGGATTACTGTACTGGGCAACACGGACTTAATTCTGCCAGAATTTCCTGAGAAGGGTATTAATACCCCCCAGAATTTTCTTCCTGAAGGGCAGGAGCTGAATCATTTACCCATGAACTGCTATCTCCCATTGTCTGAGGGTTGCTCCATAGTTCCAGGTTGTGCTGCTAGGCGCCTGGACATAAAAGAATACCCTAGAGCAGAGTATAAGACTCAGGATGTATGGGAGAGCAGAGACATTGCTTACCAAAAAGATAATTGAGAAAAACTCAATGAATTTCCAGTGCCTTGCACAGATTTGTTTATCAGTAAGTATGGAATAAATTAATGGATAAATGAATGAATGAATTTATTGATTGTTAAAGATTATTTAATTTAGTAATTCTCAAGTACTCGTCTGTGGATGGACGGTATCAAATCACCTTTTCTTCTGAATATTGGTGATTCAGTAGACCTGGCATAACCCAATATTCTTGTTTTTAAAAAATTCTCCATGATTTAGAAGCAAAGCCCATACTGATCTCATTGCACTGATTTATGGATCTGATTCCATGAACTAAAGCTCATTTCTCTTTGCTTCTAGTGGGAGATGCCTTGTGATATGTTCTACCAAACAACCAAACTGTAGCTTTTTAGGTTTTGTATGTAAACTTTTTAGCCAATTTGGCACCTTTCATTTTTCAGGGATTGAGGATAGTTCTACAGATAGAAATAAAATCTATTGTTATTTATTCAGATATAGACTTAATAGTTTTCCATTATGGATTAGTACTAAATGAGAAAATGGATTGATTTAGGTTTCATATCTTTTCCACTTCCTGGGTGTGAATTATCAGAAGTCAATAATTACAAGCTCACTGTAAGTACACCTTAAATCTTCAAAAGAGTTATTTCAGTCCTCGCGGGCTATCAGATTGCAGATGGGCTCAAGAGAAGATACAGACATGATAAGAGTCTAGGCTTTCAGCATTGCTCAATTTCACTTCTGGTAAGTTTTAATTCTCTCTGTCATCTAAATGTATAGACCAAGACATAGAAAAGAAGGCTTCTACAATTTCAGGAATTGAAGTCTTAAAGGGTAGGGAAAACAGATATAAGAAAAAGGGTTTAGGGGTGCCTGGGTGGCTCAGTCATTAAGTGTCTGCCTTCAGCTCAGGTCATGATTCCAGGGTCCTGGGATCAAGCCCTGCATCGGGGTCCTTGCTCTGTGGGAAGCCTGGTCTCCCTCTCCCACTCCCCCTGCTGTGTTCCCTCTCTCTCTGTGTCTCTCTCTGTCAAATAAATAAATAAAATCTTTAAAAAAAATAAAAGAAAAAGGGTTTAGGAACTTTGAAATATAGAAGCATGAATTCTATTTGTCCTAGAATCTCCTGGGCACACATTTTAGTTTAACACGCTTGGTGAAGCAGCTGCTTTGATGTCATCTTTTGACCATTCAGAGACACCCTCTTCTGGCATTCTTCCTCAGGGGCTCCATCCAAACAATTCCATGTGTAAATTAATATGTAAAATCAAGACTTTTTTTTATAATCTCTTTCAGGCCACACCATTTCAGAATAAGATGACATTAATAGTGGAGCAGGGAAAAAGATGTGACCCATAAACATCTTAGCACTGCCTCTGACTTAAGTGTATATTCACATTATAAAATACTGTAGACACAAAAAATTCAAAAAATTTTACAAACGAGCGAGTAGAAGATAAAAGCATCTGTATTTCTACCAACAAAAGATAATCAAAATTTTTGGTGTTATTTCTTTGTATTTGTATGTGCTTATTGTTTTTGAATAGTGTGTAAGGTTAATAAATGAATAAATGAAAAAGTAAGTGATAGATTGATCGATCGATCGGTAGATAGATAATGCCATTCTCCTAGGTATAAAATTTTATATACCTTTTTCACTTGAGCATAATAGAAAAAGTTAGTCATTCAAAATCCTTTATAGAAATAATTTATTATTCTGCCTCACATTCTGCTATCTATATATTCCCCATATTCAACGATTCCCATATTGTTATCTAGATTTATTTTCTTTTTTTTTTCTTGGTGTCAACAGCATGCCATGATCATATACATACAGAAAGGTTTTTTTTTTCTATATTAATTGTTACTTCTTTAATTTTATAAAAGAGGAATTATATTGTCAAAGAGTTTGAATGTTTTGATATTTCTTGATGTGGTATTTTTAAACCCTTGAAGAAAAGCCAAATTAAAGAGAGAAAATGCACATAAAGATATATGTGGATTCCACAATGTTTTTATTTTTAGTATATAATTGTTTGAACTTATTCTGGAGTAAAGGACAAAGAAGAGCAGGAATGCACTATCTAAAAGGGTGTTTATGTTAAGCAAAATAAATCAATCAGAGAAAGATAATTATTATGTGATCTCACTCATATGTGGAATTTAAGAAACAAAACAGAGGATCATATAGGAAGAGAGGAAAAAACAAAGCAAGATGAAATCAGAGAGGGAGACAAACCATAAGATACTCTTAAGCACAGAAAACAAACAGGGTTGCTATAGGGGAGAGGGGTGAGGGGGTGGGGTACCTGGGTGATGGACATTAAGGAGGGTACGTGATGTAATGAGCACTGAGTATGACTGATGAATCACTGACCTCTACCTCTGAAATTAATAATACATTATATGTTAATTAATTGAATTTAAATTAAAAAAATAAAATTAAAATGGTGTTTCCCACTGGAGAACATGATAACACCATGGTGATTTTTCTCCTCTTTTCATTTTTTCTCTTTAGCCTTCTTGAATTATCACATTGTAAGTTTAGGAAGCAGCTGTGAGTTGTAGGGCACAAATGGAAAGATACCATCTATTTATTCACTCGACAAATAATGAGGAACTACTATGTGCCAGAAAATATTCTAAGTACTGGAGATACTGAGGTGAAAAAGAAGGACTATAAACCTACTGAGGAATAAGGAAAGTGTGAGGCAGAGAATTTAGGAGGGTCATGTATAGGAAGTAATTGATCTGCTGCTTTGGTTTCAGAGCTCAAGGAAAGCCTCTCCATGGAAGACAAACAGAAGCTCAGATGGGAAGGACAAGTTGGAATCAGTCCTAGTGATTTTAGAGAAAGACCATTAAAAGCAGGATGAACAATGAATACAAGTTTTCTCAGTGAGAAGCTTGCTCTGTCAGAGGAAATACAAAAAGGACAGTGTAAATGAAATCTTTGTCTTCAATTATGAAAATAGGGAAACATAACAACATACTACTTGAAGTATCTGCTGTTTATCACTAGATATCCTGTACACTTTCATATTAAATCATAGTTTTTATAGATATATTCAAACAATATTTATGCTCATGATTACTTCAAGATTACAGTAGCTACTATGTTTTTGCTAAGTATTATTATTTAATGTTTTAATATAATAAAAATATTTTAATAAAATAACATATATATTGCTGTAACAAATTTCTAACCTCTGGCAACCACTGAACTTTTTACTATCTTTATAGTGTTTTTCTTTTTCAGGATACCATATAATTGAGATCATACAGTAGGTAGACTTTTCAGATTGATTTTTTTTCACTGTCGTATGCATTTAAGTTTCCTCCATATCTTTTCATGGCTAGGTAGCTCATTTCTGAATCATATTCCACCATCTGTATATACCAGTTTATTTATCCATTCAACTTTTGAAGGACATCATGGCTGCTTCTAGGTTTTGGCATTAGGAATAAAGCTACTATAAACATCCATGCGCAGGTTTTTGTGGACATAAGATTTCAACTCTTGCTGAATTGTATAGGAAGAGTATGTTTAGTTCTGTAAGAAACTGCCAAACCATCTTCCAAAGTGGCTGTACCATTTTGTATTCTCACCAGCAAAGAATGAAAGTTCCTGTTGTTCCACATGCTCGCCAGCATTTGGTATTGTAAGTGTTCTGGATTTTGGCTATTCTAATAGTCATGTAGTGGTATCTCACTGTTTTAATTTGTATTTTCCTGATGACATACAATGTGAAGCATATTTGGTGCGCTTATTTGCCATCTGTATATCTTCTTTGTTGATTTCATAGTTTATGAAATGCATATTTCCTGCCTAGCAAAGGAACTTTTATTAAAAGGTAGTTGGTAAATATTTGTTTAGGAAGTTGGCTTTGGCTGCAAAGAATGTAGAACGTCTCATAGATGATTTTCCAACTCAAATGTTAGTTGCAACTCAGTGAAAACCTGTTCTAAATATTTAAATGTTTAAATATTTAAATAATAAAAAAATTCCTTTAGAAAATAGTGAACAGAATAGACTCATAGTAAACCCTTCCAGCAGACATACTTTATTAGAGGGCCATAAAACGTGCCATTAAATGAAAAGGATAATTTCTCAGCCTTCTCACTGTCACTTTGCAGTTGCTCAGAAATCTTTAAGAGGTTTTCACCCTTCATTAGATGAAATCCCAACTGGATCATTGTGAAGTGACAAGTAATTTGGCTTCTTCAACCCTGTCAACACAGGTAGGAAACTGGATGAAAATTGAATTATTGTATATCAACCTCTGTATCTCAGTTTATTTTCCCTGGGTAAAGGACAAGTAAGCATTTTCCATTTATTCATGGTGCAAAAATATCCCTTTGAATTGATTAGGAAAGTTTTTACTAATTAAGTGATCCCTGGAGTCACCATTTTAAATGTCTAAAGATAATTTGGTACAACATATTTAGCACTTTCCCAGAAGATAGAATGCACTTATTTGATAACTGAAGAGCTTGAACTATGCATGCTTTAATCAGAAAAGCGACATTTGCATTTAAATTGTACTCTCACAGGTCAGAATGAAGAAATAATTATGAATATGCATGACTAGAGATGTGTAAATGTCATTATTTATTTAGTAATCTTGAAAACACTTGTGATTCTTTGTGTAGATTTCCAGTACATTCTATTACCTGAAAAACAATTGAGAGATTTTGTTATGTATAGCTGATGTTCTCTCTCTCTCTCTGTATATAACAAATATGTATATAACAAATATATATATATAAAATATGTCTTCAGAAATTCCTGGATATTCAGTGGATTGCAAATGCCATTTTCTACGACTTCTAGAATTTTATTCTGCATTTTTGACACTTTCTTGACACATAATTAATCATAGTTTTATTTATTTATCAATAAAAATTTTTGCTTAACAATAGTTTTAGGACCACAGAAAAGGTATGAAGGTGTACAGAGATATCCCGTATACCTAAAACCCAATTTCCCCTATTCTTTTTATTATTATGTTACGTTAATCACCATACATCACATCATTAGTTTTTGATGTAGTGTTCCATGATTCATTGTTTGCATATAACACCCAGGGCTCCATGCAGAACGTGCCTTCTTTAATACCCATCACCAGGCTAACCCATCCTCCCACCCCCCTCAGGAAGAATGAAGGGGGTGGAAATCGGAGGGGGAGATGAACCATGAGAGGCGATGGACTCTGAAAAAAAAAATCCCCTATGTTTTTTTTAAGATTTTGTTTATTTATTTGAGAGAAAGCACGAGGGCAAGAGAGATTGAGAGAATGAGTGGGGGGAGGGGCAGAGGGAGAAGCAGACTCCCCGAGAAGCCTGATGTGGGACTCGATCCCAGAACACTGGGATCATGACCTGAGCCTAAGGCAGACTCTTAAATGACTGAGCCACCCAGGTGCCCCCAATTTCCTCTATTATTAACATCTTCATTACTATACTTTTCACTACTAATGAAATGATAATTACACATTATTATGAGCTCAAGTCCTTGCTTTATTTAGATTTCTTTAGTTTTCACCTAATGCCTTTTTTTCTGTTTAGAATCACATTCAGGGTACCATGTTGCATATGGTCATCATGTCTCTGTTAGGTTTCTCTTGGTTGTGACACTTTCTAAGAATTATTTTGTCTTTGATGACCTGAGTTGGAATATGTCTGATGTTTTCCCCATGATTAGAGTAGAGCTGTGAGTTTTTACATGGATGACTACAGAGGTAAAGTGTCATTCTCATCATGTCACATCAAGGTAAGTATTATCAACATGACATCACTGTTGATATTAACCTTGAGGTGGTTCTGTCAGGTTTTTGTATTGTGTCTTTTCTCTTTCTATACTGAACTCTTTGGAAGGAAGTCACTATGTGCAGCCAACCTTAAGGAGTGAGTAGTTATGATCCATCTACATGACAACAGAGCATCTACAAAAATTATTTGGAATTCTTCTATATGGGAGATTTGTTTATTCTCTCTATTTGTTTATTTTATCTAAGTAATTTATTTATATAATTATGGACTCAGGTATTTGTATTATATTCTGGGTTATAATTCATTATTACTATATTTATTTTGTTGTTCAAATTGTTTCATCTCTGATCAATGGGAGCTCTTTCAGCTGGTTTCTGTGTCTTTTTGACATACCCCCATCATTACAGTTTTTCGAGTACTTCCTTTCTTTCAGATAGTATACAGTGCTCTAGACTCATCTTGTGTGTCTCTTCCTCCAGCACTAGAATCAGCCATTTCTTTAAGGAGCCCTGGCTTATTTTATTGAAGGATGATATTAGAAAAAGAATTCGGGTGTTAGGTGTGTTTGTTGCTACTGAGGTATCATTGTTTCCAGACCCTCATAGCTGGCAGAGCAAAAAACATATGTGTGTACTAACCTGGGTTTGTATACATATCCATAAATATCTCTCTATGTATTCATCTGAATCTATGTTAAGCTTAACACGCATTCATATTGATGTCTCCAGCTCTAACTCTTTATTGCTTGCATCATTCTTCCTTTCCCGTTGCTTGTCTATAACCTTCCATTCTAACAGTGAGAGTCATGGCTTCTCCTATTTTTTATACACTTAATTATTCAATTAAGTAATGTACAGTGACTTCAGAAATCTTATTCTTTATCCCTATAAGAAATAACTTTGGGGTACCTGTGTAGCACAGTTGGTTAAGCATCCGACTCTTGGTTTCAGCTCAGGTCATGATCTCATGGTTGTGAGATCAAGCCCTACATGGGGCTCACGCACAGCATGGAGTCTGCTTGAGATTCTCTCTCCCTCTCCCTCTCCCTCTGCCCCTCCCACTCATGTTCGCTCTCTAAATTAAATAAATCTTTAAAAAAAATGAAATCACTTTACCAACAGAGTACAGACACTTTTGTCACTAGTCTTACAGTCCCCACCCATTTTCAAAGTTATAGACAATAATTTCCCAAAGAATTCTGTGGCAAAAGAACTATAAGGGCCAGAAACATCATAGAAGAATTTTCAGGTAAAGGAAAATCTAAAATCCACAATGATAATCGGTCAAAAGATCTAGGATACTACCTGCTATAGGGGAGGAAAAAAATTTTCCTCAAGCCTCTTAGGGTCCCTGGCTGGGTCTGAAAATTAAACTGACAAAGACATATTAGCAGGAGAAAAGCATACACATTTTACTGAATTTTTATATATACATGGGAGCCTTCACAAGAGAATGAGGACCCAAAGGAGTGACCAGAGCAAGAAATTGTTGTACCTTTTATACCTAAAGAAACAATATATTTATGAAGAATTGACAAGACAGAGGGGTTTGGGCTGGGGGTAGTAAATGGTGAAGAAGTAACTGGGAAGATAAGGGTTAGTTTAACAAGGTTTATTTGCACAGATTCTCAGTTCCAAATTCCCCATCTCTAGTGATAATTATGTTTCTTTCCTCCTGCTACAGGGAGGATACATTTCACATGGGAGTTTTATGACTGTTTCAGGGAAGGGCAGGAGGGGTTGGAGGAGGTCAGATTGATCTTCCTGCTTCTGCTCTTTTTCAATCTCCTTTAGCTTAAGATATTCAATATACCAAGGTGCCATATTTGGGGGGTAGTGTGTCCTGAAGTCCACAGTGCCTATTTGATTTTGACTTTTGAATAAGCCTACTGTACATCAGAGCAATCAATTCCAGACGTTTTACATGATGCAACAGAAAAATGTGTAATGCTATGGAGATTTATTTATGATACATGACTAAGCTAAAAAACTTTAGGAGAGTTTTTTTTTTAGGCTACATACTCTGAAATTACATTGTAGAAAAAAGACTTGGAAGGATATGCATCAAAATGGCAACAGTGATTATTGATACATAATAGTATCATGGATGATTTTAATTTTTTGATTTTTTTTTTAATTCTACAATGAATAATTTGATCCTATAAAATCGGGAGAAAATATAAATAAGTCTCAAAAGCCATTCTTCAGATTCTAGTCCAGGTGATATTAAATAATATCAAGCAGAGAGAATCTCATCATAATATGGAAGTAATTCCATAATCAGAAATACTGATGCTTGCTAAAATCATTTCAGATTGTATTCATAGTTGTCCTGTAGTCTGGTCAGTCTTGTTTATTTGCACATTAATCTACTTTCATTTGCTCTTTTCTTAATAAAAATTGATTTCTTATTAAAGAGCAGTTACAGAGCTAAAAGCTCTCATGTCTAAAAGAATAGAAGTTTCAGTAATGGAATGATAAGCAACTGGGTTTTATGCTGGACACAAACATTATCTAGTAGCAGCTAAAATTAAAGGGTTAATTAACCTACTCATTAAACTTATTTGGCAGATTTAAGTTGCTTGGTTAATGGCCACTGTATAACCCAACTGGAAGGAAAAGGGTCTATCTTATTCTATAAATGAAAATTTCTATACAATTTAAATTTGCCTTGAAATTCTCAAATAATGAGACCAATATCTGACCATCTTCTGAAGGACTGATTCACTTGCCTCAGAGACTGGCCTCCAATGGATGTCTGCGGATATGGGGTTTCATGAAAGGCACCCAGCCAGTTGAGAGACGATGCTAGAGGGATAAAACTGATTCCAATCTGAGGGAAGAGGGGCTTCCTTTAGTCTGGAATGAAGCATCATACCTAGGGGGTAAAGCTAACTACGGTCTCTTTGAACAAATAGAGGATTAAAAACTCAGCAGCTGCTTTCTGTGCATTAGCTTTCTATGGAGTTTGTTCTGGTCTTAGGTTTAACCTGATAGTTGTTTTCAGCCTATTTGGCTTCTCTAGTTTCCATTCTTCCCCACGTTGCTGGGTTGTTTTTTTGTGACTTTGCTGGTTCCCAGCTAGTATTCTGCATCTGACTCTCTAGTCTGCCTGGTGTTAATTACTGTCTGGTCACAAGGCTGATTTTGAAAATCAATCTCCGTCTTATAGCCTGAGTTACAGGCGAAACCATTTGAAGCAAGACAGATGTGGAATGGGAGCAGAAAGAGATATTCTAGAAAGTAAAATTGTCATTGTATTTGTTTTTATTTTGGTTGAGAACTACTGTATACGAAATTAGCCTGTAAACTTACTAAACATTTGTAGAAAGCAAAAACAGGAGATGTGACAACTGGATGAAGAAAAGACAAAAGAAAAGGCATTCATTTTTTTTTTTAACAAATATTCACTGAATGCCACTGTAGGTCAGAAAGTTCACTGAACACCCTGACTTTGGGGTAGTTATCTTCTGGTGAGTATAATTGGACAATAAATAAGTATACACATAAACAAATAAGATATTCTCAAAAAGCATGTGATGGGAAGCAAATAAAAAGGGATAATAGGAAGAGGAAAAAATCTTAAGATTTTGTCATTGAATGACTTCTGACCTGAAAATTGAATGAAGAGAAGAATCATCTATATATTGGTAGAAGAATATTTCAGGCAGAAGAAATAACAAGTGCAAGACAGATGAACTTATAAAGCAAATTAAGCTCTTGCCTTAGGATTTATTTAATGTAGATGGCATTTGGTAACAACTTACATTTTCTAAAAAGAAAAGTGACAGGATCGCCCCAAACTCTGGTGATTAGATTCATAAGTCTGTACCTGGCATAAGTTTGAGAGCAGAAGGACTAGACATTTACCTGTTCTATGGAAGAAAGCCATTGTGTTAAATGGGCAGGTTGAAACACTCGTACTTTCTTTTAGTTCCTTAGAATGCACTATGTTTCTTCCATCCTGAGAGTCTTTGCACATATTTTTCTTTCTGCTTGCAGAGCTTCTCTCCATCCGTTATTTAGTTAACTCTTAGTTAACCTTCAGGTCTCAACTCAAATGCCATGTCCTTTACAGGCCTTATTACTGTTTGCAATGGCACATTTGCATGATCTATAAGCCCCATGAAGATAGTACCAGTGTCTGTTTGGCTCAATAGAGTTTATCTTTAGTGCCCAGCAGAGTGCCAGGGACCATTTCCATGAAAGCTGACTTAAAGAAACCTTTGAAAGCTGAGCAATAATCTATGGAACCTCTTCTCTTACGTCCAATATGTTCTTGTTGATTTTAATGGAAATAGACTAGTGCACAAATTTGAAACAAACCAGTTCTGAAAATAGAATACAGAATACTATACACAGCATTTTGTGTTTCCTGGAATTAGTTAATTGGCTTTTTATTTTTTTAGAAATGAGTCAAAGGACCTTAAATTCAAAGGCTGGTACATCATAATAAGGTCTATTACAAAACCAAATCACACAGGGATGCATATTGTCAACAGTTTTATGGAATGTATTCCAGGTGACGCTTTAGAATTAACTCCCCGAGAGCACACCAGAACATGGAGCAGGAACAAGTAAGAATTCTCTATAGCATTTGTTACTCCTGAATGTTTTTATGCATCCTGAAAAGTCCTTTTTTTTTTTTTTGGTAAACTATACTGCTATTGTAAAAACTAAATATATTGCCTATCATGGTAGGAGCTCAAGATTAACATGTTTGATTTAATTAGAGAGCTTTAAAAGTCTTAGAACACCATTTAAAAAAAAATCTTCTCATTCTCTGTTTTTTTTTTTTAAGATTTTATTTATTTACTTGACACAGAGAGACACAGTGAGAGAGGGAACACAAGCAGGGGGAGTGGGAGAGGGAGAAGCAGGCTTCCCGCCGAGCAGGGAGCCCAGTGCGGGGCTCAATCCCAGGACCCTGGAATCATGACCTGAGCCGAAGGCAGACACTTAACGACTGAGCCACCCAGGCACCCCTCATTCTCTGTTTTCTTAAGACTTTGTGTGAAGAAATAAAATGCACCTTGCACTCAATACTGAGATGCTTCATTTTTTAGAAGTCATCCAAATACAATGCATTGTTTAGGCTGTAAAAAGCCATTTCTACGAAATTACCCCCCCCCCCCCACACACACAACACCATAAAAGATATGCATTCCTTACATAGTTAAAATAAAACTCTGGAAGATTTGTGTTTTCTTACTTGTCTGTGTTTGAGTTGAACAAGTCAATGCACAGTAGCTATATTATTTTCTCTTGGCTTGTACTAAGTCAAAAGTTAAAAAAAACACGCACAACAATTTCTTCAGGAGGCAGAGTAAACAGTACCATGAGAAATACTTACAGCTCAAATACATTTCCCAATAGAAGTTTGGATTTATTGCATTCCCAACAATAACTGAACATTGAAAATGTATAATTACCATTTTACATATGTTTGTGATTAATAAAGGGAACAACATGAAAATGTGTTTTGTTTCTAATATGGAAATTTTTAATACTGGAGATAAGAATTCAAGTTCACCTAAGAACAGGTGTCGCGTAGTACCTGGGCAGGTGGACATGATACAGATATTCAGGTGACAGAATGTCCTATGGTACAAAACGTGTACTTTTGACAATTACATGATGAAAGGAAAAGACATGAAATCACTTCTGCATTGTTTATTGACCTTTAAATTACATCAATGTTGAATTATAGCTCAAAGAATAAAGAATTGTCACTATACAGAATCTTAGAATTAGGAAAGAAAAAAAAAACTGCACCCGAGACACAGAGGTTTGTTAAAATTTAAAAGTCACATTCACAATGTTAAAAAGAAAGCCACAGGCCCAAAATGGCATTACTTAGGCCAAGTCACCAAATTGGGACTTAATACCTAACCTAATTGCAATTCCAATCTCCCCCCAAAATATAGTCTTAGCTGGTGAGGCAGGAATTTCCTGGTCAGTAACAAGAAGGTAATCTGTCATATGGGTCCTCTCCATTCCCCGAAGGAAGATGAGATAATCCACCTAATAAGACCCTTTTGTCCCCAAAGGAAGGTGGGCTCACCTGAAATAATTTTTTTTTCTGTTTATGAATTCCTTGTTCTGCCTTTAAAAACCTTCCCCTTTTTGTAGACCTTTGGGGCTCCCTTCTACTTGCTAGATGGGATGTTGCCCGATTCTTGGATTGTTTAATAAAGATAATTCGACATTCAAATTTACTTGGTTGAATTTTTTTAACAACATGAATACATTTTCTTAATTTTAATATTAATAAATTAAAAATAAATTTAAGTACGAATGAACATCATTTCGAGACTATTTGGAGCCAGCAAATTCTTCCAAATAGTTATCTAAAATTTCTTCCAAGAAACCAATCCAAATGGTCAACAGAGGTTTTTAAGTTCTGAAAAAATAATAAAAGGTGCTTCTTTTTTAATAATTACTTATAAAATTTTGTTCCGAATGATGGCCAAAATGCCGTAAACTCTCCAGTGGGATTTTGGAGTCCATGTGCATCCAATAAATATTACTTCTGTTTTTTTTTTTTTTTTAATGGAGGACTAAGGTACACCATTTGGACGTATGAAGTATGTATATGACTCAGAATCTCTAGTAGGGAAGAGAAATCAAATTCAACAAAAATGTTATAGATGAATACAGGCATGTTTAAGAGGCCAAAACAATGAATTTCAAAAAGAGAGAGGGAATCTGATACTTTCCCTGGGATTTTGCAGCAGCAAATTGTGCTAGTACTTAAGACAGACGTAATAGTTCAGCAAAACTGCTGATCGTACCAAAGGACTATTGAGTTAGCCTATTTCTAAACCTCAGGTCAGTCATGGAACTTCTCTGAGTCTGGAAGAAAAAGGAGTCTTTCAATTTCAGGTATGAGTGAGCCTGGAGGCAAGGGCCCATTCAAACGTGAACCAGCAGAAGGTGAGAGCAGATTTGTTGAAGGTATAGAGAGAGCGCAGGTACAGAGTGTCCAGGAGACTCAGAAAGGAAAGGAGAGAGTCTCCTTTTTGCTGGGGGTCTGGGGCATTTATTGAGGATTGTGGTCTGATACATCCAGGAACCAGTTAGAACAAGGACAAGGGCCCAGGTGACCTTCATAAGTGACTTACTCCTTGGAGTCAGGGGGTCTTGGCATGGAGATGTCAAGTGCTGGTGGTCTGGAATGCACATATGATGGCTTTTTCCAGTCATTATCACCTGGTTTTTCCTTAGATGTTATCTATTCTAGGGAAATTGTTAACTCCTTGTCCCTTACAAGGAGGACGTACACTATTGCACAATGAGGAAAGTGTCAAGTGAGGGTGCAGGTCCTAGCAAGAATAGAAGTAGGAAAAGGAACAAAATGCAGATTTTTATGGAGTCCTTCAGTTTCCCTAGCTCATCACTAGAATAAAAGTGGCATGTGGATGGTGATTCTATCTGCCTTGTTTACTGCTATACATTCTATTCTAAGAAACTTCCTTGGTATTCAATATATATATGTTGAATATTTCAATGAAATAGAGGTCAAGTCTTTCTCTTTTTTGTTGTTTTTTGTTTTGGGGGGAGTTTTTTTTTTTGAGGGGGTTTGGGGACAGACAGAAAAGAAAACAACAAATAACCTGAAATCCAACATGCTAGTGACAATAATTTAAAGTACCAGCAAGATTATATAAGTGGAGGCCTCTAGTTCCCTGTAACAAGCTTATTAACTATAAAACAGAAAGACCCAAAATACATTCTGGTTCCAGATCATTGGAAACATGTATCTGTAAATCTGGGTACCAATGGAATATCTGTGAATTTATTCATTTTAGTTCTGAGATGCCTTATATGACTAATGCTTCATCCTTAACTGTTATATTTACATAGCCGTGGCTCTTAATTTTTAAGCATTAAGTTTCTCTACCCCTTGTTCTCTTTCAAGTAGTTAATGATGTGTAAACACATTTTAAATACAATAGGAGAGCATGCTATTTAAAGAACCCCTGCTGGTTTAAGTGACTCCTTTTTAATGTAATGAAATGGTCAGCGCTCAATTTTTCCAAATCAATTGTTTTAAATAACACATTTGTCACTTCGATGATAAATGACCCTGGTTGTTTCAGTTGAGCTTCCCCCCTCCCCCGCCACCCCCCATGAATTGGAGAAGATCTGAAGAGGGTAACATCTTTATTTGCTGTTGGGAAGGGAACTGCAGGACCAGAATCAAGCAATTCCATTTTTATACAATGCTATTGTAGAGTCTGTTAATTTTTCATAAGAATGAATGATCGAATCATCAACATTTCTCTCTTTAGACATCACCTTTGCTTTCAAACATTTTGGGAGATTATAAAAATCACTAATATTCTCTCAATTTTCAAGGATGAGGATTTATTATTTTATAATCAGCTAATTGCTGATTTAATAGGTTTGCAATTATCTGGTGTATCTTTAAACAGAATCTGTAAAATTTCCAAAGATCTTTGTTAAAATTGATCAAGTGAAAAATTTATTTTTGTGTTAAAATTATGGAAGAGTAAATGGTTTGTCATTCTATGTTTTTGTTTGTTTGACTTGACTTAAAGAATCAACTGATTCAAATAAACAAAAAACTTCTGCTTCTCCTTTCATTTAGAGGCAAGGTATCAGAGTTATCTTTCAAAGTTATTTTTCTCAAGAAATAAGCATCACAACATTGAACCAGCTCATCAAGTAAATTTTCTTTTCTATGAATAAAAGCATAGGGGAAAATGTTGATTTAGTGTTTTATACTGGTTTAGTGTATCGTAAGGAAGACAGAAAACTGTAGGGCAATTTTAGAAATATGATACATGGGAAATGAGGAGGTCATTATAGAAAATAATGTCAGAGGAAAAATAGGCAAGGAAGACTTTATACAAGGCTGTTGTCATAGAGAGAGAGTCCAGAACTCAGTCTGGACTCAACTGCTGGAGTAAAGAATGGGAGTGCCTTGAAGGGCAGGGATGAGCTAGTGGAAAAGTACTGGAGGACATTGAGGAAGAAGTTGATCAATGGAATGTGTTGTGCTTATTGAGTTATTATCTGAGTTTTAAAATATTTTTGTCTGTCAGTAGGCCATCTGTGTTTGCTAATTAGCACCGTGGAAGTTAGAAGTTAGGCTCCTACCTTTACACAGAGACTTCGAGGTATCGATGTTATTTTCCTTGATTCCATTTTAGTTGATGGTTCCCAGGCCCTTGAGAAAGACATTCCTTGGGTTGTAAAACTGTAAGAGGATTTTTAAAATATTTACTTTTCATAGGGACAGGGGAAGAACTTACGGTTATAAACTTTCTAAACAAAATGTTCTAGGTAAAGGGAGAGGAAGGACCTCTTGTGTTTAGACTATCTGGATTCTATAAGGACCAGTGTGAGAGGGAAGTTGGGAATTTGAGGCAGAAAGAAGCCCATTGAAAGTTTAATCAAGCTGAGGAAAATGGGAAGGCCATATTGGTCAATATCTTACATTTTTAAAATATGTTGTATTAAATACATGGTGGGGATTTTTGTCTCCTAATGTATGCTTTTGATGCTTTACAGAACTATTATAAACAGAGGTGCAGTAAAACAGAGGTGCATATGCCCTAATTCCCAATCGTTATTATAATATATACAATATTATTTGTCAGTCAGGGATGCAATACTTACAATGTGGAGGAAGAATATTTAGATCCTACAGTTCTACTGATGTAAACATGGCTGACCTATTTATTTCCAAATTAATCAACCATAATGACAAAGTAATAATGAGAGCTTCTTTGGTGCTAATAATAAGAATATAGGCTAAAAGAAAAGGTAAAGCAAAACCATTTTCTCAGTTTCCTGCTCCTGTAATTTTGGCCATACTTTGGTTTGATTACATGAAGAAGACACCAGAGTATTAAGAAACAAACATTCCAAAATAGGAAAAAAGGTAAAGGTGATTGTTTAAGCATTTAATGTTATCCTATAGCATTGTCTAAACTGGCCCACCTCAGATCACCCTACTTTTTAGGGAATTGCAACTTTGTTTAACATATTACTGACTATTGATTATGTCTAGACATTTCTCAACTCTGTAAAGTTAGAAACTACTACTAGGAAACTAATAAAATACAGTGATTTTCTTTTTTGTCCATTAGAGAATATTGCATCAAAAGTTATATTTTATTGCCCTGTAAGTAATTAATCAATTTTCTAACAATCTATTTTTTTGAGGTTTCTATCCTCAGCCATCTTTGATTTTCTTTGATTGTATAAATTAAGTAATACCCTTATTGGCTGCCCAACTATCATGTACACTGTGTTCATTATCCTTCTTCACAGTTCTCTGTGTTTCTGTTTTCTTTGCAATTTATTTTTTTTTCATAGACTACAGAATGCCAGTTTTTCAATATGTCTTTGGAAATAGCTTTGTCATCCATCTAGTTCCCCAAGTCATGATATGGGCTTACTATCTAATTGTGCAAGAATTATTATTTTTTCCAAAAAAAAAAAAAAGCCCTCTCTGATCTCCTGCAATTATAAAGGTATAAGGGCACCAGAGAAGATTTACTTTTCAACTCTGCAATGCCAAGGTCATGACCCTGGTTGGAAATCAGTAGAACCCCGAGACTTGGAATGGAAATATATAAATCATTGTGTTCAGAAATTTTGAATCTCTAGATTCTCCAAAAGTCTCTAAGCCTGAAGAAGTTGCTCCCTCCCCATTGCTTGAAGATGATCAGAGGGCTCTGCCTTTCAAGACAACACAACCCAACCCACATCAGTATCCTTCTTCCCTACTCTCCAGTCTAGCATGCTAATAACTAGGTATAAGTCATGACATCAACTGAATATAAAATTGCTGGGTTGGATAAGAAAAAAGAACTATACACCAAAATGCTGCAGGATACAGCCAATATATACATCAGGTCCAGAGAACATACATGGGTGCTGGGTCAAGGGTGATGGAATATACAATTGGATGAAGAAGAATTTGTTAAAAAAGGACTATTACTTTCTTATGAGTCAAGATTAAATGCCTTGGCAAGGGCCTTGGGAAATATTGCTAATATATGCTAGGATGGTTTTTGGAAGCTTGGAGAAAATGGCAGCCCACAATGAGTGATTAAGAAATGCCAGAATTTCCACTGAAGACAGTGGAGGAAGTTGACAAAGGCTCAGAGTGGGGTTGTTAGAGTGTATACACTATGTGAGGCTGGAAAAACCACCAGTTGACCCCGTTCCACAAGGAGGCCCAGAAGATTATCCGTTTACCAAAGCTGAAAGCTATGTGCTGGTGAGACAAGCAGCGACATCATTGGTAAGTTCAGTGGTGAAGGTCTTCTGTAGGCCAAGGCTGGGTGTAGGAGATGCTTTTACAGAACTGGTAGACTTCATAGAAATAAGAATAATAGTCTCCGGAATTAATAGTCAACTGTCAGAAACCATTAGGGTGCAACTATTATGAGTTGCAAAGAAAACAGAAACACAGAAAACTGTGAAGAAGGATAATGAACACAGAGTGCACGATAGATGGGCAGCCAATAAGGGTATTACTTAATTTATGCAATCAAAGAAAATCAAGGATGGGTGGGTGGGAGGCTGAGGATTGATACCTCAATGTCAGAATCTTTAACTTAGTTTTCATACTTAAGCCAGTTCTTAGATCTGAAACTCATTGAAGGAGAGTCTGGGTCCTAAGGCGGGGTGGGGGGGATGTCAAGTAGAAATCATGACAAATATGTATGATAATGATTCTTTTAGACCTTCTCAAAACAAAACAAAACAAAACAAAAACAAAAACAACACTTAGCCATTCTCAGGTACCAGCGAGCACAGAATTCTTGAGGACATTGATACCTAGGAGTCTGAAACATTATCATGAACCCTCATGGAGTAGGGGCCAGGTAGTAAATAGAACCCTGTATCAGATCCAGCTTAACATAATTCCACTGACTCTACAGACTTATCCACTTGTCATTTTTTTTTTAGCCCCTGAATATATAATTGAAATGGACGTACTTGTAGGTTGGTAAAACCCTGCATTACTTCATTGGCCTTAAGGGTGAGAGTTATATAGTAATGATGAAGGCCAAGGGGAAGTCTCTGAAATTGGCCTCCATGCCTACAATAATTGGACAAGAAAAATTATAATTAAAAAATATCTATCCCAGAAGGAGTATCTCATGAATCTCACTTTGATTTTAAAGACCTAAAACATGCAGGGGTAGTGGTCTCCATCATCATTTAGTTCACCATCTGGCCCCTACAAGAAAAGTAAAATAAGTTAAATAAACAGTAGATTAGCATAAACTCTGCTGAGTGGTATCCCCAGTGATCTTTATTTAATATGAATTCATACATCAGCAATATTAATATGCCCATTTTTATTGATCTTATAATTTAGCTAGAGATTGGATTAAATAGTTGTGAAATTAATTTTTAAGAGAATTTTTTCACTTTGGGGGTTGAATTCTTTTAGAGGTGCATTGACTGTATTCTTGCTTGATAATATCTTATACGTTTCTGCAATGTCTTATTTTTTCAGTTTTTTACTTTTTGCTATTTCTTTCAGTATTTATTCACTCCTTTAGTATCTTGTTCCTCATTCTTCCCACTTGAAAAATTATTTTTATCATCTTCTTTTCCATTTTACTGTTGTTTTTATTTACGAAGAACTTTAGATGAATGCAGTTCAGTGAATTTCCTAAGTAAAGACCTTCCTTGTCACTTGAAAGAATAATTGAAAGTATAAGAAGATATAATTTCAGAAAAGCAAGTAAGTATTATAGACCACATGTGAAAAACTAGTGGACTATCAAAATAAATCAAGACATTATTCTATAACTTCAGTGGCTAGGTGAATTTTGGTGACAATTTTAAATGTGATAGATGCCCCTGTTCATATCACTTCTAGACACTTTGCAAACACCAAGCTTAACCTTAACCACTGTTGATATGTATGGCTAAGGTTAAGTATTCATTCATTGGGAGCATTTACTTTGTAAAGAGTAAATGACATTTTCCATTTCAAATTTTTGCCTTTGGGTTTGGCATGCAGTAAAATAACTTTACTTGATATAACTTCATTTACTGTTTCTCTGAAATAGGAAGAAAAAATCCTGAATAATTTTTCCTCTCTTCAATTAAGTGATAGTTTCATGGATTTTGTTATATTTCTGTTCTCCGTGCCTTTTTGTATGTCTGAACTATTTCATAAGTATAAAATGAATAACTGTGTTATCCAATGAAATTGCCTTTTTAACTCTGAAAATGGTAGAGGCACAAAGAATAGACAGTTCAATGACTGTTAAATCATGCAAACAGTGATCAAGACTGTATATGTGATATGTTGTAATTACTATGAATTTGGCCCTCTGAAGTGAAATAATTTAGGAGAATAAGAAGGGATTATAAGCATGTTAGATACATATGAGTGTCTGCTAGAGAAAAGCACAAGCCTGACAAGATGAAACCTGAGGAATCCAATTAAACTTTTAGAATCACAACCACAGCTCTGAATAAAATTGAAGATTTTTCTCTGATTGATAATGAGAAGACTTCTGAGTGATTATGCCAAAAGGTTGTTAATTAGAACCCAGCAGAATTATGTCTGTGTGGTTCAGAAACTAAGTGAACTGCTGTTACATTAGTATGCATGCAAGAATATCAGTTGAGGTTAGGATCTGAGCTTCTGAGGGGGGCGGAGCAAGATGGCGGAGGAGTAGGAGACCTGGATTTCGTCTCCTCTCAGGAATTCAGCTGGATAGGGATCAAACCATTCTGAACACCTACAAACTCAACAGGAGATCGAAGAAAAGAAGAGCAACGACTCTCTCATCAGAAAAGCGACCACTTTCTGGAAGGTAGGACGTGCGGAGAAGTGAATCCGAGGCGATATTCGGGAGGATAGACGGCGGGGAGGGGCCTCCGGCGGCCGCTTCTGGCAAGTGATAGAGCCGCGGAGCACAAAATCGGAACCTTTAAAAGTCTGCTCCACTGAGGGACGTCACTCTGGTGGCTAAGCGGGGGGTGGAACCCTCCGGGACAGTGTGGTCTCAGGACCCACGGGTCACAGAAAGACTGGGGGTGCCTGAGTGTGGCAGAGCTCCCAGGTATCGGAGCAGGGAAGCCGGCTGCAGAGGCGGAGCCCAGGCGCGGGCTCTCAGCTCGGGGTTGCCATAAACTGTGATCCGCGGCACAGTCAGGCCACTGCTCCTCCAGCAGGGACCCAACAAGCGGCAGATCCGGGGAGACTCACCTTCCTCCCCCGGGAGGAGCCGCGCGGGAGTGCACCGCAGGGATCTGCTGGGTTTAGAGACTCCACCCGGGGTCGGGTGCCAGAGATAGAAACGCGCGGTCACAGGCCAGGTGAGCACGGAGTGCGGCTGGAGACCGGGGAGACGGGAGTGACTGACGGCTTTTCTCTGGGGGCTCACTGAGAAGCGGGACCCCGAGTTCTCGGCTCCTCCGGGGCGGAGATTGGGAGGCCGCCATTTTCACTCTCCGCCTCCAAAGCTGTACGGAAAGCTCGCAGGGAACAAAAGCCCCGGAGAGCAAACCCCAGCAGATTACTTAGCTGGGAGGGGGCAAGGGCGGGGCAATTCTGCCTCCGGCAAAGATATTTGGAAACCACGGCAACAGGCCCCTCCCCAGAAGATCAGCGAGAACAGCCAGCCAAGACCAAGTTTACCCATCAATGAGAACGGCAGAACTCCAGCTCTAGGGGACTACTGCACATAGAATTCATGGCTTTTTTACCATGATTCTGTAGTCTTTCAAAGTTAATTTTTTTTTAACTGTCTTTTTTTCTTTTTTTATTCTTTTTGAATTTTTCTTTTTCCCTTTTTCAACCAACATCTTATCAATCCCTTTTTTTTTAAAAAAAAACATTTTTATTTTTCATTTTTAGAGTCATATTCTATCCCTTCATAGTAGTTACCCATATTTTTGGCTTATATATATAAGTTGTTCTCTCTTTAAGATTTTGAGATAGTTTCTTCTAACAGATCAAAATATACCCTAAATCTCTAGTATATGGTGTTTTCTGTTCCCCTGCCTGATCACATCCTCTCCCTTTTTTTTTTCTTTTTTTAAATCCTCTTCTTTCTTTTTTCAAACAACTTCTTATCAATTCCTTTTATAAAATTTTTTATAATTTCCATCTTTACAGTCATATTCCATCCCTTCATCATATCAACCCTTATTTTTGTACATATATAAGTTTTTCTTTCTTTAAAATTTTGGGAGGCACTTTCTTCTAAAAGACCAAAATACACCCCAAATCTAGTGTGTGGCACTGATCATATTTGATCACATTCTGGTTTTTTTGTTGTTGTTTTGTTTTGTTTGTTTTTGTTTTTATCTTTATCTTTTTCTTTTTTCTCTCTTTCCCTTTCTTTTCCCACTGCTTCAGGTTTTTTCTGATTTGTTTAGAGTATATTTTCTGGGGATGTTGTTACTCTGCTAGCATTTTGTTCTCTCATTAATCTATTCTCCTCTGCACAAAATGACAAGACGGAAAAAATCACCTCAACAAAAAGAACAAGAGGTAGTACCGACTGCCAGGGACCTACTCAATACGGACATTAGTACAATGTCAGATCTAGAGTTCAGAATCATCACTTTAAAGATACTAGCTGGGCTTGAAAAAAATATGGAAGTTATTAGAGAAACCCTTTCTGGAGAAGTAAAAGAACTAAAATCCAACCAAGTAGAAATCAAAAAGGCTATTAATGAGGTGCAATCAAAAATGGGGGCGCTAACTGCTAGAATAAATGAGGCAGAAGAGAGAATCAGTAATATAGAAGATGAAATGATGGAAAATAAAGAAGCTGAGAAAAAGAGAGATAAACAACTACTGGATCACGAGGGCAGAATTCGAGAGATAAGCGATACCATAAGACGAAACAACATTAGAATAATTGGGATCCCAGAAGAAGAAGAAAGAGAGAGAGGGGCAGAAGGTATAATGGAGCAAATTATAGCAGAGAACTTCCCTAATTTGGGGAAGGAAACAGGCATCAAAATCCAGGAAGCACAGAGAACCCCTCTCAAAATCAATAAAAATAGGTCAACACCCCGACATCTAATAGTAAAACTTACGAGTCTCATAGACAAAGAGAAAATCCTGAAAGCAGCTCGGGAGAAGAGACATGTAACCTACAAGGGTAGAAACATTAGATTGGCAACAGACCTATCCACAGAGACCTGGCAGGCCAGAAAGGACTGGCAGGATATATTCAGAGCACTAAACGAGAAAAATATGCAGCCAAGAATACTATATCCAGCTAGGCTGTCATTGAAAATTGAAGGAGAGATAAAAAGCTTCCAGGACAAACAAAAACTAAAGGAATTTGCAAACACAAAACCAGCCCTACAGGAAATCTTGAAAGGAGTCCTCTAAGCAAAGAGAGACCCCAAAAGCAACATAGACCAGAAAGGAACACAGACAATATACGGTAACAGTCACCTTACAGGCAATACAATGGCACTAAATTCCTATCTTTCAATAGTTACCCTGAATGTAAATGGGCTCAATGCCCCAATCAAAAGACACAGGCTATCAGACTGGATTAAAAAACAAGACCCATCGATATGCTGTCTGCAAGAGACTCATTTTCGACCCAAAGACAGCCCCAGATTGAAAGTGAGGGGGTGGAAAACCATTTACCATGCTAATGGACACCTAAAAGAAAGCTGGGGTGGCAATCCTTATATCAGACAAATTAGATTTTAAACCAAAGACTGTAATAAGAGATGAGAAAGGACACTATATCATACTTAAAGGATCTATCCAACAAGAAGATCTAACAATTGTAAATATCTATGCCCCTAACATGGGAGCAGCCAATTATATAAGCCAATTAATAACAAAAGCAAAGAAACACATCGACAACAATACAATAATAATGGGGGACTTTAACACCCCCCTCACTGAAATGGACAGATCATCTAAGCAAAAGATCAACAAGGAAATAAAGACTTTAAATGACACACTGGACCAAATGGACTTTACAGACATATTCAGAACATTCCACCCCAAAGCAACGGAATACACATTCTTCTCTAGTGCCCATGGAACATTCTCCAGAATAGATCACATCCTAGGTCATAAATCAGGTCTCAACCGGTACCAAAAGATTGGAATCATTCCCTGCCTATTTTCAGACCACAATGCTTTGAAACTAGAGCTCAATCACAAGACAAAAGTCAGAAAGAACTCAAATACATGGAGGCTAAAGAGCATCCTACTAAAGAACGAATGGGTCAACCAGGAAATTAAAGAAGAATTAAAAAAATACATGGAAACCAATGAAAATGAAAACACAACTATTCAAAATCTTTGGGATGCAGCAAAGGCAGTCCTAAGAGGAAAGTATATAGCAATACAAGCCTTTCTCAAGAAGCAAGAAAGGTCTCAAGTATACAACCTAACCCTACACCTAAAGGAGCTGGAGAAAGAACAGCAAATAAAGCCTAAACCCAGCAGGAGAAGAGAAATAATCAAGATCAGAGCAGAAATCAATGAAATAGAAACTAAAAGAACAGTAGAACAGATCAACGAAACTAGGAGCTGGTTCTTTGAAAGAATTAACAAGATTGATAAACCCCTGGCCAGACTTATCAAAAAGAGAAGAGAAATGACCCACATCAACAAAATCATGAATGAAAGAGGAGAGATCACAACCAACACCAAAGAAATACAAACAATTATAAGAACATATTATGAGCAACTCTATGCCAGCAAATTAAATAACCTGGAAGAAATGGATGCATTTCTAGAGATGTACCAACTACCAAAACTGAACCAGGATGAAATAGAAAACCTGAACAGACCTATAACCACTAAGGAAATTGAAGCAGTCATCAAAAATCTCCCAAAAAACAAAAGCCCAGGGCCAGATGGCTTCCCAGGGGAATTCTACCAAACATTTCAAGAAGAATTAATACCTATTCTTCTGAAACTGTTCCAAAAAATAGAAATGGAAGGAAAACTTCCCAACTCATTTTATGAGGCCAGCATTACCTTGATCCCAAAACCAGACAAAGACCCCATCAAAAAGGAGAATTACAGACCAATATCCCTGATGAACATGGATGCAAAAATTCTCACCAAAATACTAGCCAATAGGATCCAACAGTACATTAAAAGGATTATTCACCATGACCAAGTGGGATTTATCCCTGGGCTGCAAGGTTGGTTCAACATCCGCAAATCAATCAATGTGATACAATACATTAACAAAAGAAAGAACAAGAATCATATGATCCTCTCAATAGATGCAGAAAAAGCATTTGACAAAGTACAGCATCCTTTCTTGATCAAAACTCTTCAGAGTATAGGCATAGAGGGTACATACCTCAATATCATAAAAGCCATCTATGAAAAACCTACAGCGAATATCATTCTCAATGGGGAAAAACTGAGAGCTTTCCCCCTAAGGTCAGGAACGCGGCAGGGATGTCCACTATCACCACTGCTATTCAACATAGTATTGGAAGTCCTAGCCACAGCAATCAGACAACAAAAAGAAATCAAAGGCATCCAAATTGGCAAGGAAGAAGTCAAACTCTCACTCTTTGCAGATGATATGATACTTTATGTGGAAAACCCAAAAGACTCCACCCCAAAACTGCTAGAACTCATACAGGAATTCAGTCAAGTGGCAGGATATAAAATCAATGCACAGAAGTCAGTGGCATTCCTATACACCAACAACAAGACAGAAGAAAGAGAAATTAAGGAGTCGATCCCATTTACAATTGCACCCAAAACCATAAGATATCTAGGAATAAATCTAACCAAAGAGACAAAGGATCTGTACTCAGAAAACTATAAAATACTCATGAAAGAAATTGAGGAAGACACAAAGAAATGGAAAAACGTTCCATGCTCATGGATTGGAAGAACAAATATTGTGAAGATGTCAATGCTACCTAGAGCAATCTACACATTCAATGCAATCCCCATCAAAATACCATCCACTTTTTTCAAAGAAATGGAACAAATAATCCTAAAATTTGTATGGAACCAGAAAAGACCCCGCATAGCCAGAGGAATGTTGAAAAAGAAAAGCAAAGCCGGCGGCATCACAATTCCGGACTTCCAGCTCTATTACAAAGCTGTCATCATCAAGACAGCATGGTACTGGCACAAAAACAGACACATAGATCAATGGAACAGAATAGAGAGCCCAGAAATGGACCCTCAACTCTATGGTCAACTCATCTTTGACAAAGCAGGAAAGAATGTCCAATGGAACAAAGACAGTCTCTTCAACAAATGGTGTTGGGAAAATTGGATAGCCACATGCAGAAGAATGAAACTGGACCATTTCCTTACACCACACACAAAAATAGACTCCAAATGGTTGAAAGACCTCAATGTGAGACAGGAGTCCATCAAAATCCTAAAGGAGAACACAGGCAGCAACCTCTTTGACCTCAGCCGAAGCAACTTCTTCCTAGAAACATCGCCAAAGGCAAGGGAGGCAAGGGCAAAAATGAACTATTGGGACTTCATCAAGATAAAAAGCTTTTGCAAAACAAAGGAAACAGTCAACAAAACCAAAAGACAACCAACAGAATGGGAGAAGATATTTGCAAATGACATATCAGATAAAGGGCTAGTATCCAAAATCTATAAAGAACTCATCAAACTCAACACCCAAAGAACAAAGAATCCAATCAAGAAATGGGCAGAAGACATGAAAAGACATTTTTCCAAAGAAGACATCCAAATGGCCAACAGACACATGAAAAAGTGCTCAGTATCGCTCGGCATCAGGGAAATCCAAATCAAAACCTCAATGAGATACCACCTCACACCAGTCAGAATGGCTAAAATTAACAAGTCAGGAAATGACAGATGTTGGCGGGGATGCGGAGAAAGGGGAACCCTCCTACACTGTTGGTGGGAATGCAAGCTGGTGCAGCCACTCTGGAAAACTGTATGGAGGTTCCTCAAAAAGTTGAAAATAGAGCTACCATATGATCCAGCAATTGCACTACTGGGTATTTACCCCAAAGATACAAAAGTAGGGATCCGAAGGGGTACGTGCACCCCGATGTTTATAGCAGCAATGTCCACAATAGCCAAACTGTGGAAAGAGCCAAGATGTCCATCAACAGATGAATGGATAAAGAAGATGTGGTATATATATACAATGGAATATTATGCAGCCATCAAAAGGAACGAGATCTTGCCATTTGCAACGACGTGGATGGAACTGGAGGGTATTATGTTGAGTGAAATAAGTCAAACAGAGAAAGACATGTATCATATGATCTCACTGATATGAGGAATTCTTAATCTCAGGAAACAAACTGAGGGTTGCTGGAGTGGGGGGTGGGGTGGGAAGGATGGGGTGACTGGGTGATAGACACTGGGGAGGGTATGTGCTCTGGTAAGCGCTGTGAATTTTGCAAGACTGTTGAATCTCAGATCTGTACCTCTGAAACAAATAACGCAATATATGTTAAGAAAAAAAAAAAAAAAGAAGAAGAAGAAGGTAGCAGGAGGGGAAGAATGAAGCGGGGGAAATCGGAGGGGTAGACGAACCATGAGAGACGATGGACTCTGAAAAACAAACAGGGTTCTAGAGGGGTGGGGGGTGGGAGGATGGGTTAGCCTGGTGGTGGGTACTGAGGAGGGCACGTTCTGCATGGAGCACTGGGTGTTATGCACAAACAATGAATCATGGAACACTTCATCTAAAACTGATGATGTAATGTATGGGGATTAACATAAGAATAAAAAAAAAAAATTAAAAAAAAATTAAAAAAAAAAAAAAAAAAAAAAAAAAAAGAATATCAGTTACAGGAGCCACCGAAAAGCCTTTATGAGGTAATGACTATAGATACATAAAATTCTGTATACAATTGATTTTAATGCAGTGGAAGTATATCCTTTTAATAAATACAATGTAAAAATAATCTTTCCAAAGTACTATCTCTTTTTCCAGCTTTACTGAGGTATAATTGACATATAAAATTGTATAAATTTAAGGTGTATAAGACTATGATTTGATATACATCTACATTGTGGAATGATTACCATAATAAAATTAGTTAATGCAAATGTCACCTCACATAGTTACCTTGTGTGTGTGTGTGTGTTGAGAACATTTAAGTTATACTCTCTAAGCAAATTTCAAGTATACAATATGGTATTGTTAATTATAATCACCATGCTATACATTAGATTCCCAGAACTTATTTATCTTATGACTGGAAATTTGTACCCTTTGACCAACATCTCCCGATTCCCTCCACCTCCCAACCCCTAGCAACTACCATTCTACTCGGTTTCTATGAGTTCTACTTTTTTCCTTTCATGCAAATTTAATGGGCACTTGCAAAATATACAGTTAATTTTGTTATAGGGTAAATTTTATAGGAAAGCATGCTCTAATTTGCCTGTCATAAAAAGTAAAGTTCTAATTGCAGGATGGTCTTCGTCTTGACAACATTCATGTCTTTTGATATCTGAAATTGTTTTCACTTTTCTTATTGTAACATGTGCTGAAAACCTGGACACACACAGGTTTATAGTAACAAAAGGGCCAGAGTTCCCATTGACACAGAAGTATAGGCTTGTATTAAGGAATATTACAATTCTTAAGGATTCTTTGAAATGAGCTCAAATTGCATCATTTAATTTGTTGTAATAGTGAGATCAGCCTTGGAAATGTGTCTATCACTGACCAAGTTTTGTAAGTAGGATAATGTTATGGACTAAATTGTGCTCCCTAAATTCACAGGTGGAAGCCAAGCCCCAAGGATGACTATATAATTGACCCTTGAAAAACATGAGTTTGAACTGCATGGGTCCACCTATATGTGGATTTTTTTTCCAATAAATACAGTACAGTACTATAAATGGTTTTTTCTTCCTTATTTTCTTAATAACATTTCCATTTCTTTAGCTTATTTATTGTAAGAATATAGTATACATTACATATAACATACAAAATATGAGTTAATTGGCTGTTAATGTTATCGGTAAGGCTTCCAGTCCATAGGAGGCTATTAGTAGCTACATTTATGGAGAGTCAAAAGTTATACACGTGTTTTTGACTGTGCGGGGATTGGTGCCTCTAACACACAAGTTGTTTAAGGGTCAACTGTATTTAGAGATAAGACCTTTAAAGAGCTAATTAAGGTTAAATTAGGCCATAAGGGTAGGATCCTAATTCAATAGGATTAGAGTACTTACAGGAAGAGAAAGACACTCCAGGACTGTGCGTGCACAAAAAGGCCATTTGAGGACAGAGTGAGAAGGAAGTCAGTACAAACCAGGAAGAGAGGTCTCACCAGAAACCAACCCTGACAGCACCTTGATCTTGGAGTTCCAGCATCAAGAACTGTGAGAAAATAAATTTCTGCTGTTTAAGCCACCAGTCTGTGGTGTTCTATTATGGTAGCATGAGTGGACAAATGCAGATTTGAATAAAAAATGTATATTTTTATGTTCTCAATGACAGTAAGATTAAAGAGATTTGTTTTTCCTTGGTGTCTAAGGATTCTTATCTGTTGGAAAATTGAAAGGCTCTATAATTGTGGATTCTCACCCAAACGGGTCCTGCATCAGCATTAGAACCTCTCAAGGATGTATTCAAGGTGCCCATTTATAATCTTCTTTCATCCCAGCAGCATGGTCAAAGACTTTCTAGCTTTTCAGCAGGATTCCTTATGGCGATTGACAGGTGTTGATCAAAAGATTCATCTTATTCAAATAGATGAAAATATTTGCAAAATTCTCTATTTGAAATTGTTTTATTAGAGACCTTCACAAAATGTGAAAATTCTTTTTTAAGTTCAATATTGTTCTTTTAAGATTTGCCCTTGAGAATGAGAGTGAACTTATTGGTAGTAAGAGCTTCATAAGCTGTATTGACTTTTGACAGTACCATTTAAAGAGGCAGTGATTTTGTGCTGATGAATTTGATAAATTTCATGACAGTTGACAACATTTCTTTCAGATATTTTTGGCTGTGTTTTTAATGCTAATGCATGGCAATATAGAACACAGTAAAACTAGATGTGTTGCCAAGCACTAGAAGTACTTCATCTGTATAAAGAATTTCTAAAATTTTACCCAAGTAAAAGTTTAACATTGCAAATAAATTCTTCACCATTACAATGATGCTGTAGCCCTTGTAGCCTTAAAAAGGGGCTCCTAAAATAGGGAAGCTTCTTGGACAGCATTATGGTAAACAAAGTAGATAAATACTAGCATTTGACTGAACTGAAAGACGACCTATGGTCATATTTATAAACGTCAAAAGTGAATTACATATCTTCCTGTTTCCATAGCCATTATATAGCTGACCTCTTTCAATGTGTTATACAAATATATTATCAGTTCTGGAAGGAATGGTGTCATTTGGTTGAGTATCGCTTTAATGTTTTTTCTATGCTTTATGCCATAAATCAGGTTGATCATTTAGAAGGCATATATGGCTTTACCACTAATCTCCATTCACTCAAAATAATTTTCCATGTATTGATATGACAATGATCTGCAATGAATCTAGCCTCTCCTACAAATTTACCTATTTAAAATATATATTAAGTTATCTCCAAATTGGGAACTAATAAATAGATTTTTTTTTTTTAAAGACTTCCTTAGAATTCTTATGTTGAGTCATAGTTGAAGCTGGTCAAATAAAACACATCTGTAGTTCAGCCATTGCTATTGTCAGGGAGGAGAAATTCCTCCCTACCCCTCTTGGTTCTTTTGGCCCGTCTAATAATTAAACTGACACAAAACAAATTAACAAGGAAAAAATTAATTTTGTACATACCAAAGTCCTCTAGATATGGGACCCAAGAAGTGACCAAAGCAGGCTGTTTATATACCTTTTAGATAAAGTAACAATACATTTCTGGAGAATTGACAGGAAAAAAGCACTTGGACTTGGGAACTAATTAGTGAAGAAACTAAGAAGAATTTGTTTACAGAGACTTCTTGGCCCTGGATTTTCTATCCCTGGTGATAAAGATGTCTCTCTACCACTTGGTGCAAGGAGGATACACTCACAAGGGAGATTTATTTCCTGCTTTAAGGGGGACAGAAAGGAGGGTCAGAGTGTCCTGCTTGCACCATTTTAAAAAGTAACTTTAATTTAAAATAATCAATATGCCACTTTGGCATATTTTGGAGCAGCCTGCCTTAAGCCCCATCACAGTCATCTAAACAAATCTGCTATCTTTCTTTACGTCATTTCCCATACTGACTAGGATTAAAGCCTGGAAGAGAGACATGCATACTTGTACCCTTTGGTGCTCTTCTCAAGAAAATTATTCTCAACACTCATTCCATCTTTCTCTCTTCAACCTTCTTCAATTTAGGGGTCATCAGATTCCCTTTCAAGGTGGAGGGGTTTACCCAAGAACTATACACATTAACTTCACTTAATAGCTTTGTTCTTTTTCAAGAGGAAAGAACCTTTGTGAACATCAAATATGTTAAACAAATTCAGATCATTAGATATGATGTTCCAGATGTTACTTTATCTTCTTTAAATAATGGCACCAACAAATTCGTATTAGATAAAAGTAGATTTTATTCATTGTATTGCTCATAAAAGACATTCTCACTTTTTGGACCCCATAACATGGGTTAAAAAACATATAGCATATTCTTAATACGCTTCTCCAAATTATAGGCCATGGCATGATTTGTAGATTTATTAAATAGGCAAGAAGTTTTACTATGATATCTATGATGGGTCTATTAGAAAAAATAACCTTGATGGGCAAGAG
This sequence comes from Neomonachus schauinslandi, assembly GCF_002201575.2. Taxonomy (NCBI): domain Eukaryota; kingdom Metazoa; phylum Chordata; class Mammalia; order Carnivora; family Phocidae; genus Neomonachus; species Neomonachus schauinslandi. Next base: position 115,770,303 of record NC_058409.1, read on the forward strand.
AGGAGTAGATAAATTTGAAAACCTTTCTGTATTCAATTCTCAAAAGGAAATTGAGAGCAGCTCAAATAGATTCAAAATTCCATGAGTATAATAGGCATTTTTATTTTTATTTGTTGTCTTCTTTCTACAGTATTAAGTTTCAAAGAGCGGAATAAGTTCTTTTTGAATGAATGAATGAAAGAAAATAATACTATAGCCATTTTTGGCAGAATGTAAGAACAATACTATAATTATGTATTTTTGCTATCTAGTTATACTACATATGTACTTGGAAAGATATCATTTTTACTCTGCTAGTCAGCTGTGCTAAAATGAACATGGTCAGGCATCATACCCAGATGTATTTCATAGTAAGGCAAGGGGCCACAAAACCTATTTAATTACATATTTTCCACTTTTGCTATTTTCTTCTCAATTTTATTTTAACCAACTTCATACTAATTATTGCTTTCATGTGCTAAATGGAAAATATATTATCATGAGGTACTCTTTTTGCTAAAGATTTAGATTCCTCCTTCCAGTGGAGTTTGAAGTGTGAAAAATAACTAGCAATTAAGGATTCAAATTCTTCTAAAATTGTGTTTTTTAACTTGGGGTCAATGTCCTACTGGGGAGAGATCCATGGAAATTTTATGAAAATTCAATTTAAACATTTATTTATGTTTTTCTAAAAAGAGAATCGAAAACATTTCTTAGACTCTTAAAGGGTGTCAAGCTCCCAAAGGGTCCAATATACACTACTTATTTCCAGGTTACCTACTGAGAATGAGGTTCATTTCTTTAGAGATCTACATAAGTGGTATTAACACAGTGAAGATAATCAAATCCTTACATAATAACATTCAGTGGTGTTAATCACACCAGGGTATTGAGCAAGGTATTCCATAGGCATTCCTGATTTCTTTCTTGGTCTCAGGGAGGAAGAAATATTTGGAAATTCAGGTTGTTTCTTCCACTGATAGATTTTAGGGTGAGCTAAAATAGCGATTCTAACGGTCCTTTGGAGCATCTACTAAAGAAGAGACTATCAAGTTGTGACACTTGCTCTACTCTTTCACTGTACTTGTTTCTCCAAATCTTGTGAATGACCTACAGCCACTGGTGTTTGAAAAAGTGCCAAAATGAATCTATATAAATTAGAGAAAGTTTGCTATTTAGGGCCATCTTTGTGAAATCTTAGGAAAATCTTCTAACGCTCTTATATTTTTAAAGGGCAAGTAGTGAGCTATAATTATGTTTGTTGAACTGGATTATGTCTGCTTCAAGAGTACACTATAGATAATATTCTGCAGACAAAAAAAAGAAAAGAAAAAAGTTGAAGAACACTGCTACTGCATTTAATTGAAGCACAACTGGTCAGGAATTCTAAAGGGTAATAATTGCATTGGATTTGTTGGAAGACTGATCTTCTTAACTCTGCCTGGCATGTGACCAATTCTCACTTTGAAAGTTACAAATGCTTACATATCATCATCAAGTTGTGCCGTGAAATAAACTTAACACTTGGGAAAACAGTTTCACTGAAGGGAGAAAACATTGTTTAAACACCTGTGTTGACTTTTTCTATAGGTGAGGTATAAAGGCATGTGTATATGTGGGTTTCTTTGCTTGCTATTGCAAGAGGAATATAAAGATGAGCATGGCTGCTCTTAAGATTACATGGTGAATATGGGGCGCCTGGGTGGCTCAGCCGGTTAAGCGTCTGTTTTCGGCTCAGGTCATGATCCCAGGGTCCTGGGATCGAGCCCCGCATCGGGCTCCCTGCTCCGCGGGAAGCCTGCTTCTCCCTCTCCCACTCCCCCTGCTCGTGTTCCCTCTCTCGCTGTGTCTCTCTGTCAAATAAATAAAATCTTTTTATAAAAAAAAAAGATTACATGGTGAATAAAAGGATATAGTATCATAAAGTACAAATACATTATGTGATAGAAAAGAGACAAGTTTATGGTAAAACTACAGGCTACATTCAAGGCAGCAACTGTGGACAGGATTATTAGTATTGGTGACAGAATGGGAAAGTCTTCATGGAAGAGGCAATACCTGGCTTGCATCCTGAGGAATAAGTAGGATTTCATTAAATTCCTCCAATTTAAAACAAAAATGCAAGGGCAAGTGTAACAAAACAACATAAACAGCTTAAAAATAGACACTATATTAAAAAGTATGCTTATCATAATGAGCACTGAGTAATGTATGGAGGTGTTGAATCAGTATGTTGTACCCCTGAAATTAATATAACACTGTATGTTAACTCTACTGGAATTAAAATTAAAAACTTAATAAAACATAAAAATAAAAATTGACAACAAATAGGAAAAAATCTAGTAGTAGAAAAATGTGCATCCCAAGCAAGGACTGGTTAGGGAGATTAGTTTCAGGGGTACAAGCTTTTGAATGTAGCCAATTCTCACTTTAAAAGTTACAAACGCTTACATATCAGCATCAAGTTGTGCAGTGAAATAAACTTAACTCTTGGGAAAACAGTTTCACTTAAGGGAGAAAATATATATATTTTTAAAGATTAATTTATTTATTTGAGAGAGAGCATGCAGAGAAGGGCAGAGGCTGAGAGGGAGAGAGAAACCTCAGCAGACTCCTTGCTGAGTTTGGAGCCCGCTGGGGTCGATCCCACAACCTGAACCAAAACCAAGAGTCAGACATTCAACCAACTGCACCACCTGGGGGGCCCTGGGAGAAAATATTTTTTAAACCCTTTGTGTTGACTTTTTCTTTTTTTTTTTAGATTTTATTTATTTATTTGAGACAGAGAGAATGAGAGAGAGAGAGCACATGAGAGGGGGAGGGTCAGAGGGAGAAGCAGACTCCCTGCCGAGCAGGGAGCCCGATGCGGGACTCAATCCAGGGACTCCAGGATCACGACCTGAGCCGAAGGCAGTCACTTAACCAACTGAGCCATCCAGGTGCCTGTGTTGACTTTTTCTATAGGTAAAGTATAAAGGCTCGTGTACATGTGGGTTTCTTTGCTTGCTAATGCTAGAGGGATATAAGGCTGAACATCGTCTTAATTTGAACACACTCAGTTTGATTCTGCATCCCATGGTCTTTACATTCTCAGGATGTCTGCACTATACAGGCTCAGGGGAAAGGGAATTCCAGGATGAGGTAACAGCACATGAAAAGGCAGAAAGCCTCATAAGACCCCAAGTGATAGTCAATGTTGTTTGAGAATAAGCCGCAAGTGGTGATAAAATTTGTTGAATCCAGAACTTAAGTGACTCTACATGCAGGACTAAAACAATTTTAGACTTCTGTCTTGTAGTCCATAAAGAATTATTAATCTTTATGCATAGAGGTTATTGGATTTATGTTTCAGCAATATCACTCCAATGGTAGCTTCAGGGATAGATTAGTCTGGAAGCAAGACACAGGAGGCTAGGTGGAGGAAATAATGCATGTTGGAGACAGAGTGTAGATGTAGGAGATCCCAGCACCGTGAAAAGGAAAGAATTACTTTAAGTGACATTCTGTAGGTAACACTAGGAGGCTTGGTTTCTAATTTGTTACTTGAGGGTAGGGGTAGATTTAATAGTACAGTCAAGTTGATAGCTTGGGTGATTAGAAAAACAATGATGCCATTACTGAAACTGCAAACCCAGCAGAAGGAAGAGAAGATCTGGGGAGGACCATGATGGATTAGTTCCATTTTAGATACCTTGACTTAAATGTGTTCATGAAAATTCCAGCAGACAATAGCCAAAAGGCAGTTAAAAATTTCAGTGGCTTAACGTAGTAACCTTCTTCCTGATGGGAATTTCAGAATGGGCATTTCTGATCAATGTTGCAGCTCTCCTGCAAGCAATGATGGAAGAAATCAGGCTTATTTCACATTATTTTAACCCATGGCCGCCAAAGTCACTGAGTTCATCTGCGTCATCCCTGCCTCAAAGGAAACAGGGAAGGATCAACTTTCGGGGTTATCATGGCCTCTGCCTGGAGGTGGGGAAGAAGTGTACACGACTTCCACTCACATTCTATTGGCTGGAATTAAGTCACATGACCACATGTAACTGTCAGGGAAGCTGGGGAAAGTAGTCTAGCTCCTGTTCAGTTATTGTCCCATAGGCATGGATCTCAGGGGAGATGTGAATTTAAGAGACATCAGCCAATGGGTGGCAGTTGAAAAGATGACAGAGATAAGAATACAATGCAGAAATCTGGGCAACAGGGGTCCCTTTCCTAAGTGTCAAGTTTTGGAAGCCTCCAAAAATATTACACACATATTTTCATGCTCATTATGAAGTTTTTTAGAAGTTTGGGAACCGATTAGCAAAGGGAAATTATGGGAGAAGAGCTAAACTGAGTCCCTACGCCAGAGGGTACCAGGTGAGAGTCTGCACATGTGTGCATGTGGAGTGGGGGAGAAGAGCATGGCCTCTCTCCTGAGAAGCCAGAGGAAGAGAAGCTGATTCTTAAAAAAAAAAAAAAGTGACAACCCCAAGTCACCGAGATGGAGCATCTAAGTAGCCCATATAGCTGCCCTCACAGTTTTCTCACTTCCTGGCTGGTGTAGTTTTGGGAGGTGTTAAGAACAGCCAAGATCCCCTAAGTTTGAAGAGTAATGTGTCTAGAAGACAAACTTGTCCATCTCTGGAGAAAATGACAAGGCCAGTCCCTACACTGGGTTCAGGAGATTCCAATCACAACCCAGGAATCCTGGGCCTGAACTAGCTTTTGCTAAGCTCTGTTTCAGCCAATCTCCATAACTGTTCAAGTTACTGAGTAGGAGGGCTGCCCCAGAGAAAGCCAAGGAGACTTTATCATTGACGTCATATGGGTGATGTCTGGGAAGTGGGCTGTGGGGACCTGAGTGGGAATGTGGGGCAGGCCACAGAGATAACTTGGATTATAATTTTACAACATGTAAAAATAGGATATGTTGTCTCAATTTGTACTTTTGCACTGGAACTGCAAATGCTGGGGGAGAACCTGGTAAATGTAATTTTCAGAAGTAAAAGATGGAGAGAAATGAGTGAAGAAAACAGAGAGTTGAGCCATGGGGAAGATCAACATTAGAGAACTCTCAGGAAAGGGTGTAGGAGACTAAGGAGTGGTGAGAAAAATACAAAGAGCTGGGTTGGAGATATAAAGGGGGAGAGGTTTTCATGGAGCAATGTACACTCTCAAGAGTCACAGAACGATCAAGAAGCATATGGAATAAATACTGGCTAATTAAATGTAACTATCTGGAGAGTCAAATGAGTCAGACCAAAATAAAAATTTATCTCGACACAGCAGAGTTTGTTCCTATAATTCTTATGTGAGGTGCAAGGAAGCTATGAGTCAACTTGACAAATCAGAGCCAGGGACTGATATAGAAGCCTCAGGTTTTCCTGGGTCTAAACATTCAACAGTTCAGTATATTTTTCTAAGATTATTTATTTATTTATTTGACAGAGAGAGATACAGCAAGAGAGGGAACACAAACAGGGGGAGTGGGAGAGGGAGAAGCAGGCTCCCTGACAAGCGGGGAGCCTGATGTGGGGCTCGATCCCAGGACCCTGGGATCATGAACTGAGCCAAAGGCAGACGCTTAACGACTGAGCCACCCAGGCAGCCCTAAAGTATGTTCTTTAACACTAACTGATATGAATCGCTGCTTTATTCCAGAGTTTCAATGAGAATTCAGTTACCTCCCTGCCAGATTCTACTTCATGATGCACTGTAAAATGCAGAAATTTAATTCAGGTTATAACTCAGTTTTGCCAGGTAAAAAGAGTTGACTCTAAGACTTACTGAATCTTTTTTCTTTTAATTTTTAAAGACTTTATTTATTTATTTGAGAGAGAGCACAAGCAGGGGGTAGGGGCAGAGGGAGAGGGAGAAGCAGTTTCCCCGCTGAGCACGTAGCCCGATGTGGGACTCGATCCCAGGACCCTGGGATCATGACCTGAGCTGAAGGCAGATGCTTAATCGACTGAGTCACCCAGGTCCCCCCCTGAATTTTTTTTAAAGATTTTATTTATTTATTTATTTATTTATTTATTTATTTATTTGAGAGAGAGAGCGCGCATGTTGAGCTGGGGGAGGAGCAGAGGGGGAGGGAGAGGGAGGGGAAAAGAACCTCAGGCAGACTGTGCAAGCATGCAGCCCGACATGGGGCTCCATCTCACCACCCTGAGATCAGGGCCTGAGGCAAAATCAAGAATCAGACATTAAGTGACTGAGCCACCCAGGCGCCCCTAAGACTTGCTGAATCTTGAGCAGTTTTCTGAACACTGTACTGAGTGGAATTAAAACATTTTCTTATTCTTTGTTGAAGAGTGCCCTTCAACCTGAAGATCAGCAGAACCTCTGATCTTACATTAAATACCCATCAATTGTTCCAATGATCCCTTGTATGGGTGGGTTTTAGGTGCGACACTATTTTCTGTCACATAGCAGTGTCTGCCCCATCTGAGCCAGGGCATACCCGGTCCCTCTTTGGGGATACATTCCTCCGGCGGGGGGGGGGGATGTTCAGGGCACTGCAGTAGATGTATGGTCTCCACGATCAGGTACTGAGAAGATTGCCACAGAGAAACCCTATTTTCACTACTGACACTTTCCCAGGGAGTAAACGAGAGCCGCTCAGGAAAGCCTTGACAGTATCACACTCAGGTTTAGGGGGCACAGCCCTGGCTGTGGACGGCCAGTTGAGCAGACCCTCAGGTTCAGAACGGTGGGTGTCCCTGTGCAAAGCCGCTGAGTTCCTGGAGACGGCGGGGGGGGGAGGTGCCCACAGAACATTCCCGTCTCTGCTCTGCGATGAGGAGGGACTGGCTGGGGAGTAAGCAGAGATGTGAGTCAAGGCCATTAATTGATTTCATTCCCTTTTCTGTTTCTCTTCCTCAGTAAAGCCGTCACAAGTAACTTTTCTCTTGTTACCATATAAGGGAAAAGAGAGGGAAGCCCTTTTTTTTAGTTGCTAAAGTAATAGACTATCATCTGATCATCAAAATAGTTAGGTGCACATCTAGATCTCAGGGCTTTGTGTTGGGAAATAATCGGGTTTGGGAGGTTATTTTACCCAGTTGTCTTCATTTTCATGTTTATCTAAGTATTTGGTTATCGGTCTCTCCCAGTCCCTTGTTTCATAGACTAGAACTGAAATTTATAAAAGAGCATGAAGAATTCACTTGCACCTGGCATGTTATTCAGAGTTCAACGTTGTGGTGAAAGTGGAAAATGCATATTTCATAATAAACATGAGCACTTTGTATATGTCAGGAGCTATGCAAAGTAATCTATGTGTTTTGTTTAACTTTTACAACACTGTGAAGCTTTACTTTCTCTTTTATTACCCTACCCCTCTGCTGTTAGATTAGGTTGTACAATAGGACATTGCTACTATTTAGCCACTTTGTCCTTTAGAAATGGAAATATCGAAAGATTCAGCCTAATTCCTATGAGAGGAGGTTAGGTCACTCACCCAGAACCACAAGATCACAAGCTAGGAAATGGAGGCATATAGATTTGAGTTTAACAGTCCGTTTTACTCTTCAGTGTATGCTCTCCACTTACTCGCTTTATATACATACATATACACATATGTTTTTGTGTATATATTCATACCTATATGGAGATATGAATATACACATAGACTTACACATCTCTGTGTGTACATATATATAACATTTTAGTTTTAGGAAGAAGGCACATTTTTCTTAGGTATTTCTATGATACCCAAAGGTATTATAGGAAGGCCCAAATATAGAGAGACAGCAATCTTTTTTTTTTTCAAATATTTATTTATTTATTTATTTGAGAGAGAGACACAGAGAGAGCACAATCAGGGGAGGAGCAGAGGAAGAGGGAGAGGGAGAATCAGGCTCCCCGCAGAGCATGGAACACGACCTGGGGCTCGATCCCAGCACCCTGAGATCATGACCTGAGCCAAATCAAGAGTTGGACGCTTAACCGACTGAGCCACCCTAGAGACAGCAATCTTCTACTTTCTGCACTTTAATCCTAAACTATAAGGGTGGCTTATTAGTTTTCATGCATGCAGTTATCATTGATATTCCTCAAGTACTTTAATTCTAGTCTTTTCTTCAGCCCAACGTGACAGCTAAGCTTGTGACCTCAATACTTTAAAAAAAAGAATTCCACGGGATGGCTGGGTGGCTCAGTCAGTTAAACATCTGCCTTCCGTTCAGGTCATGATCCCAGGGTCTGGAGATCGAGTCCTGCATGGGGCTGTCTGCTTCTCCCTCTGCCTGCCACTCCCCCTGCTTGTATGTGCACTCTCTCTCTCTGACAAATAAGTAAATAAAATCATTAAAAAAATAAAAATAGAAAATGAATTCCATTTCCATCTACTCATCTCAACCCTTAATATCACTGCAGAGCATCTTCCCTTTTTACTGTGCCTCACAGCTGTTCGAACAGCCTATCTTCCTGACGGTGGGCCTCAGGGAGTCCATTCCTGGTCTTAAAGAGACCAGTCTGCAGTTATTGGTGGGAGCTGTTTACATTGGCATCACTGCTGTCCTTACGTGTCAGAGTGCACCACGCATGAGGTGACATTTAGTCAGGACAAAACCACCATCAGCAAAACACGCTCCTCTGTGGTCTCTAGACATTCTCATTTGGCAGATTAAACATAGTCTTTCAAAGTTTGATGCTATTTTTAATCGATATTTATCAAGCATATGCAACATGGGGATAGGGATTGCTTGACAGGAGGTAGAGTTTATTCTTTTAATTTTATTATGTCAAACACCGCAAAGTAGTATGAGTTAATTATCTAGATAATTCAAGCTGAGTATATTTTTGCTCCTGCTGCCTATTGGGAAAGCCAGTCTTGTGCTTGCAAACTTCTCATTTCCACTCAGCTGCATAAGAATGGGCCTTGGGCCTGGACACTTCCTTACCACAAGATGAAGAGCCCTCACAGCCCGGGTTGGAATTATCATCTCCTGTAGGAATACCTGTCCCCGTTTCCGACTCAGTGTGTGCCTCTCTGTTCCGCTTGCACACAGGCGTCAGATAGCATCTGGGCAACCCCACTGCTGGGTCTGGCCCCTGAGGGGAGGGGGGATCCTTCTGCTGCGACACAAAAGGGAAGTGCACAGACCACCTGCCCCATGTCAACTGTCAGGAAGAACCAACCGGTCATGCGGCCCTGACACCCACAACAGAAGCCGATCTTGCTGTTTTCTTCTCTGTGTGAGAAAAGCATTGGCTTCATCCAAGTGCTTGACTGTGTCTTGTGTTTTCCTCGGAGACGCCCATACCAGGGTTCAGCTAGCAGAAGTCTTTCTACTTCTAGTCCAGGTGATAGGCAACAGTGTCACTACCTCGACTGGCCAAGAAGTCATAGGGAAAATTTGCATCATTTTGCATTTCATGTTTCTAATTTAAATTATCAAAATAAAGAATTATTCTGATACACCTATATAGAGCTTATACCATATATATATAGAAAGAGGGAGAGGTGATAGAATTTTGGATGACTCTATATACAGTTTATAAAAAACTCAGCTTATGCACCTTTTAGAAAAGCTTGGCTGCACCTGCCCACCACCTCCATCAGTTTGTCCTGCTTGTCCTTTTGGCGGCTTCTGGATGGATCCCACCATTCCTGCCCAGACACAGCCATCATCTTCTCTCCTTATCTCCGTATGCCACTGACTCTCAGCCTCCCGGGAGTGAGGGTTGGGCTTTAATGTAGCCTTTTTTGCTGCCCCTGGGGGGCACAGAAACTTTGTCTCCCAAATCCACACTCACCTGACCTACAGAGACTCTCGTTTCTCCATTGGCTGCCTGGCCGTGCCAGGTAATAGAGACTGGAGGAGAGCTGAGGCTCTGTGGAATGAACTTTGACCGATGAGAGATGGGAGACTAGAAAGAGCCAGCCGGTAAATTGCTTGCTCTCTATATTCTAATGGACTGTTCTTAGATCCAGAGGTTCCATTTGGACTTTTGAGGGCTGACCCACAAAAACTATAAATAGCTATGATTTCTTATATTCCTTGACCAACTTGGTAAGACTAAGTAAAAGTGTACAATGCCAAATCAAGAGGAGAATTCAGAGCAGAAATTTGCAGAGATGTTTTCTTTAGCATCCCATAGCCAATGGATTTATTTTCCCTGAATGAAGAGAATTTGAAAGTTAACCCCAGAATATTCTGTGTCTTATATACAGTCCCTTTTATATGTAACAGACACATATTGATAAAAAAAATGCATTTAGAATTCCCTCCTTCTCAGCTTTCATAGAAGCACAGGTCCTGAGGACTCTGCTTTTTGCCTTTTGGAGCAGTCATAGATGGGATTGCAAATGATTGAGGCAGTTAGATCTGCAGGAGAAAGGGCACAGCTATCCAGAGAAGCTTCAGAATGATAGTGAAGAAAGAAGGAAATTAAAGAGGGAATGACTAACTCTGGGAGCAGCAAGGACAAGAGGAACCTGATGAGGAAGAAGAAATACCCAGAATATTTTACGAAGCTTAAAACATTTCTGTAAACTCGATCCTTGGTATCCTACACAGACCATCACTGAAGACCTTCATTACTATTCAAGGTTTGGTGTTTCATTTTAATATGACACAATGCTAAGAGGGACCTGGAAGCAAGAACAAGATGACCCGATTTTTTTCAGATTGCATACAGAAACATACCACTTTGGTTAAATGTTTGGTAATCTTTGCATCGTTCATTTCACAGTGTGAGAGTAGCGTTATCCTCCGCCACTGGGGCGGGAGGAGGGGTCTGGATCTCAAGTCCTTAGTTAAAAGAACCATTTCTGGGTTTACCAGGATCCCAAAGGTCAAAGCCTCAGTCCCACTCCAGTTCTGCCGAGGCACTCATCTCTAAACATCCAGACTCGTTACCCAGCTTGCCAAGCTCAAGTAACCGAGAGGTTATATATTGTGTCCAATCAGGGGAGCTGCTGTTGCCCCCTCTCTACCCCGTGCCCGAGTCACCACAGGTGTGCTCTTGGCAACTCACCTCCAGCCCGTGCTGGATAGCTATGTCGTGATCTCCCGCGGCCCCTGCGCTGCACGCCTGACTTACATCTGCTCCGATACCCGCAGGAAGGTGTGCCATCTCAGGCCCTGCTTCTGATCTCCCTCCCTGGGAAGCAGATCTCTGCTGAGCATTACTTGAAGGCCAGTAGACTGGTGGCTCAGCACGACCTCATTAAACGCGGCCTTTACTTTGTCTTTTGATGGTAAGGCATCCAGAAACTGGATGTGAGAACTCTGGCAAGTTCCATTGTCATACTTATCCGTGTGCATTAAGTTCAGGATGTACAAAAAGCACAGACAACGGAGGGCTCAGCCCTGTGAAGCAACTCCTCTCTGACAGCGCCGGGCCTCAGACCAGGCAGGTGGCTGACAAAGTGAAACATAAGAGAACCACTGATATTCTGCCTTTCATTCATCTCACAGCTACTCCCCACACTTATCTACTTTGCTCTGTATTATAAGATATACTTCCCAGCCTTCATCTTCCTCTAGTTTTTAGTTAAGTTTGGCTAAGGGGAGGCCCTGGCAGAAACCCGAGGACAGGCTGAAGGGATAAAGTGGACTATTTCTCTCCCTGTCTGTTTTGGAGGGATTCTGGAAGCTTCCAAGCCTCCTCTGTGGCTTCAGCTTCTGCCTTACTGACCGACTTCTACCAGCACTAGGCACAGATTTGCATGGCAACAAGGGGAGAATGACATGGGAAAGTAACCTAATGTCCCTGCATAACGCAATAGAAGGGACATCGATGGTTTAAAAGAAATCTCAGAAGCAAGATCTATCCCTTCAACCTTTTATAAAGGACAGTATGAGGGCCTGAAGGAAGGAAGAGTCCTGCCATCCTTTAGTGGATGTATTTATTTGATCCCTGTGCCCCAAATTATACTCAGTTGGTTATTATTCAGGTAAATAGTACAATAACTCTTTAAGAATTTAAGAATGCCCATCACTTTCCAAAATCTTCCCTCAGGAAAAGAGATACAAATTTTAACCTGTTAAGTATATACTTGCACTGAGATGCACATTCTGTGAAATTTTCCAAACCTCCCTCTTTCTTGAGATACACAATGAAAAGAGAGCTGGGGAAGCCTTGAAAAGGTAAATGAAATGCTTATAGAGCTGCAATTCACTGCACACATTTACCCAGAGTGGGCGGGAAAGCGCATGTGTTAAGCTGAACATTTGCCCGTTAAATGACAATGAAATTAGGAGTCAGCCAGCGCGGAATTCGACAAAGATGCTTCTCTTCCTCAGTCTTTCAGAGCATAATTTAAAAATTTTGTAACGTTAAAGTCTTAGAATCTTAGACTTACAAAAGATGTTAAAATGAATTTTGCTCAACGTTTTTCAAAGCTCGCCTGAATGGAAACTTCTAGTTAGAGCCTTTCCAGAGGAAGGCAGGGAGAGTTGAGGGAAAGTAATTATTCACTTGACAAAACTGTGTTTAATTGACAAATAAATTACACGCTCAGGTGGTAGGAGCAGTTTGGAACAATCTGAGATAGAGTGATACAAGTTCAGAGCTGAAATGGTCCTGCAGGGAACACCCTCTCTTACCCCCCATTTTATTTATGAAGAAACTAAACTCACAGAACTGAAGTGACATTTTTAGGAAGTCATAATGATTAAATGGCAGACTGGAACTGTACCTTCTGATTCTGAGACTAGGTTTCATTCCATTATACCATGCTGACCAATTAAAGAATGACATAGCATTAAAAATGATGGCCCCTAGGAAATAGATCATGTTTCTGTGCTCCTAATCCAATGGGGGTGGGGAGGATAAAGATTGTGGTTTTCCTGTCCATTCACCGCATAAACTAGGCACAGTCTCACTGAAAGGCCTGGCAGAATCTTAAATATAAAGTGGTCCAGCCTCCTGAGAAGGAGTCGTTGTGAAAGAGAGAAGCACTGCGTGCATGGCTTGGCCCACTAAATGAAGCAAAAAGATGCCATGTTTCCACCCTGGTGCTGCTGTCATGATCACTAGAGGAAGGAAGTGGAAAAAGGAGGGAGAAGGTAGAAGCCGGGAAGGGAGGGAGAAGAAATCACAATCTTGCTAAATTAGATGTAGCTTTACTTCATGCTTTGCAAACTTTAATTAAGATTACAGGCTGATTTCCAGCCAAACCAAGTTATGTGACTCTGAAAAATGCTTCAGTATTCCTAAACTCTCTGAGGGAAAAACAAAAACAAATATCAAACAAAACGAAACGCACACAGAACCATCACAGCCTAAGCAATACAGAACAACATATAAGGTCACACAACTTGAAAAACTCAGTAAATATTGTTTTAAAGGTGAGAATCTGAGGGGTGCTTGGCTGGCTCAGTCGGAAGAGCATGCAACTCTTGATCTTGGGGTTGTGAGTTCAAGCCCCATGTGGGGTGTAGAGATTACTGAAAAATAATATCCTTAAAAAAAAAAAAGGAAGTGAGAACCTAAAATTTGACCCATTTCTTCTCCATTGCATTTTCAGATTTGATCTTTCCAGCATTTCCAGGCTTCTTCCCATTGAACTCTGGCTTTATTCTCTAACCTCGATTGATTTCTCTAACCTCGATTGATGGTGACCATATCTTTATTGTACTGAAATTACTGAGTTTGAGAGAAAACAACTGCCACTTGGTTCTCACCATAATCCATGTTTTGCTGTGCTTTTACTGACAGAGAGGAGAATCAGCCATTTCTGAGCACCCTCTCTGTGATAAACAAATTCACGGTCCTTCATATTCCCTGTCCTCTCTGAGCTTCTTTACCCTATTGTACCCATGAGAAAACTGAAGCAGAGTGAGCTCAAGTGACTTTTCTAAATGACTATAAAGTGACAGAAAGAGTTTTCAGTCTGCCTGCTAAAACCTAGTTCCCCCCCCCATTATATGTCAACACCTCTCCCATGAGTGATTTACTGGAATGATTAGACCTTATGAATATATCTACTTGCATCCATATACATACACAGACTTTTTCTATAATTCTTTTAAATTAGAAATTCTGGGTTTTGCTATTTTTTGTCCTGAAAGATAGGCAAATAGACACTAAACCAATCAGACAACTTCTTAATATGAATTCTAGTACAATGATTATATTGATTGTTATGACATCAATTTTCATCACTTCTGTAATAATTTTATTGTAATTAAGGCATCACTTTATAAAGAGCTCATCAGGATAATTTCATAAATGTAGCTTAGAAAAATTTACATTTCCCCTGGATCATATCCCCTGGTTGAGTTCAGAATAATAAGTTGTTCTACTTTTACTCTCTTTGAAAAATCAATATCACTTAAACTTGGATTCACATGATATATCCATATTCTCTAGAACTGTGAGAGCACAAATCATTTCTTGTATGTGGGAATGGGTTTCTATAATGCTAATATTTCATGTGTTCATGCTGAAGAATTGAATTTAGGTGCAACATAGTGGGTTTTTTGTTTGTTTTGCTTACAAAAACAGTTTTGACTCTTGTAGAGGATTCTCAGACCAATGCTAATTAAAGTTTGTATATACTCAGGTGAGATGTCAGAAAAGCTAAAGTTCTGTAGAAGGGAGAGGAGTCTTATTAGCCATGATTATTTGGATTGCTCCCCCATTTAATTCATATTTCCCCATGTCATCCAGCATTGCTGAACCAGAGAATTATGTTTAGTGCCAAGGCCATCCATTTGAATATCTCTTTGTATTCCTGTGCCCAATTCAGATGGCACACGAGTGCAACAAATTTCGCCTGAGGAGAGCATGGCCATCAGGGGCTCAGACTCCTTCAGGATGTGACTCTATATCATGGTACCAGCTAAACTGCCAAGACCAGCAGAGGTGCTAGCAGGATGAGAGTGACTTTGAGTGGAGAGTGGTAGAAGAAACTGATCAGTTTGGCCCCAAGACCAGCTGCAGAGGCTGGGGAGTGACCTGTAGTTCATCCCGATAACCTTCTTGTACCTCTTCCCCGGGGAAGAAAGACCCAGTGGAATCTGGAGGGTCTGCTCCCATAATGTGTCTGAACAAAGATGATGTGAGAGGCAGAAGGAGTGGGCCATGGTGGACAAGGGGGTGCGCCACCCAAAGTCTTCAGCCAAGGAGATGCTGTCAGCCACCATCCCCTTCCGAGATTGCCATCTGCTGCTGGAGGCCACGCCTCTCCCTGAGGCACCCACATCCACGGGCTGGTTAATACAGGTCCTGTATTAGGTGTACAGTAATTTATTTGTTTAGAGTCTAATCACATCATGGAGAAGCTAAGATCAAAATAAAACCGATCTCATTTTCTTCTCCTCTTTGAGTACTTAGAGGTCCAGAGGAACATCTTATTTCAATCTCATCCCATTTCTTCCTGACTTTTGCATCTGTGTTAGTCACTGTGCCATCTGTAACTCCTTCCCGAACCACCCCCCACCCTGCAGTGGAAGTCTGGTTAATTTAAATATACTTTCCTTCACGCAATTTTATCAGATCCTCTGAATTACAAGTGATCTTTTCTTCCATTTTCCTCCCTCCAGTACATTTTGTGTGTGTCTCTTTTTATGCCTATAATCAGATACTGCCTTAAATTAGTTATTAAAATAGTTGTATTTACCTTCTGTTAATTTTAAACTCTTTAAAAGAGTAACAAAGACACTTTTTTGAGTTCTTGCTGAGTACTTTGGGCGTTAATAATTCAATAAATGTTTGTTAAGTATATTATTAAATAGATTCTTAGCAGTAGTAAGTAAAAATGAAGAAGCAGGACCAAGAATGGGGTAAAAATAAGATTTTTTGTAAAAAAAAAAAAAGTAAAGTGACTACAAATCCTGGAGCTCTAAGTATTTTCCTGTGGTTTATATGATCCAGACATTTGGCTTAAGAAACACCCAGAAGAATCAGAGGAGCATTCCAATTTGCCTTTGAGGAAAGTCCTGCTCTTTCTCATGTTGTATAATATGTGAGGTGGGATTCTTCATTTTTTCCCCCCAAATATACTCCTTGTCTAGAACTGGAGAAGAATCTCAGCAGCAGGATTTTCAAAAAATATAATTAAACTTTAAAATAAAGAAAATTTAAATAGACACTGTTCTGTGAGGAAAGAGCTTAATGAGGCAGAGATGAAAACTACCTTTAAATTGTCAATTATCTCTGTTGCTATGCAATTCAAATGACACCTGAGGTAAATTGTTTCTACTCCTTCAAAATCAAAAGCATAATTGCCTCTTCCTGAAAAAAAAAACCTTAGCCAAATGACTAACTCCTTAGGCAGCTCTGAGTGATGTTTAACTTTTACTGGTATGTTCTTTGGGCCCAAGTGCAAATTCTCAAATGAATGTTTGGTGTACAATGAAAAAGTGAAGACATTTGCGGAATTTGTGGTCTTTTGTTGGTTCCTTCATGGAAGGACTATTGCAGAAATTCTAATTACTGTGTTCATTTAGATTATAGCATTTCCCCAATAATAGATGTTATATTAATCTTCAAGAATTATTTATAAATTTTTTCTTATCCATGGAAAACTTATGATTTCTAAATAATGTGCTCTGCCTCAAAATGTGTGTATATGTAATATAGAAGTGTTTGGTGCAGTGAAGCCCAAACCTCATATTTCTGTAATTCCTCTCCTCAAACTGCTTAATGTCACATTGTATCCCACCATCTCCATTCAAAACATATCATCTAATTAATTCTTAGAGAGATACTGGCTGTCAGGAACAAAGATAAAAATAGTCCACAGATCATTGCTCTCCTACTCAGTCCACAGAAACGTATTCTTTCCACTACCAACAATATTTTGTTTCCCAACATAAATCTAACAATTGGGTACCCTTCTTTTCTGATAGCTGTAATCATCATGACAGGCAAACCCTGAAAATAAAGTTGCCAGAATTTTCTGGAAGAGTTCAGACTTAAAGCAATGATTCACTACCCTTCCTACAATAGTACTTTGTAAACAATTATCTCCATATTGATTCTTACAACTGCACAGATGTTTGTAGGCCGAACTCGTTCTTATGGGTGTTGACAAATTTACTGTGGGGTTGTGGGTATAGAAATAAAATTTTGTTATCATAGTATCCAAAAGAAGCTGTATGAAGAAGCTACATCCAGTTCAAAGGATTGAGACCTAATGCTCTAGTGGAGAGGACAGGATTTTTTTCAGATGGAGGGAAACCAGACGGTAGGTCCTCACCATTTCCAGCAGTGTTGACCTTGGTCTATGCACTCAGGTGTCTGAGTTGTCTGTTGTCTCATCTGTGCAGTGGTGAGAGTTCCTGGGAAGTACCTCACACAATGAGTGGTGTGTAGCGAGCACTCAATAAATTTTAGTTTCCTTCTCTTGACTATTTAATACACTTAAATAAAAGTGTTTTTACTTCTTTAGAGTAGGTGTTAAAAATATCAAATGATCAAAGTAATATAGAATTTCTATAGCATTTTGAAAATTGTTTTAACATTCAGCGGCCCACTCTTAGCCATCCACTATTGACTGTAGCATTCTGCGAGAAGTTAGCTTTGACAAGCCAACATTTTCAAGAATTTATCCTCATCTCCTGATGCCCAACTTGGAACATTGTAATTGTCTCCACGTGCACCCCAAGAACCAGGGGTTTTTCAATGACTCCAGTGGGGGGACACCCCTAGAGCAGTGGATGGAAGGTGTTCCATACTAGAAAGATCCATAGATACAAGCAAACTCACTTCAAAGCCACACTGCTGTCCACTCCAATAAATATAAAATTAAACCATTCATACAGGGTTTTTCCAGCGTGAGATTTTGATGTTAGCTTCTTTTCACATGCTGTTTAATAGGCATTTGTTCACATTCATTGTTTTTGATTTAGAAGGGTTGGGGCACCTGGGTGGCTCAGTCGGTTAAGCTTCTGCCTTCCACTCGCGTCATGATCCTGGGGTCCTGGGATCGAGTCCTGCATCGGGCTTCCTGCTCAGTGGGGAGTCTGCTTCTCCCTCTGCTCCTCTCTGTCTCTCTCTCTCTAATAAATAAATAAAATCTTTTTTTTTTTAAAGAAGGGTTTTAGGAATTCAGCTTACTAGAGAGTCATCTTAATTATTGACTGCACATGGCCAATGACAGGCCAAAGCAAGCAGGGCTTATCCTCATGATGTCACGTACTCCAGTTTCTCCAGAGACATTGAGGGGTCACTGCTCTCTTCCTGTCCCTGCAGGAAAAGGTCTGAGGAAGGGGAAGGGGATTCACATTTACTGAATTTAACTATTGCTAGGTACTAAACTATGTACTTTATATATTCTTAAGTGTTACACTTTATTCTCAGCCTATACTCAGATTAGGTTGGTCTGGTTTGTGTTTTAGTTTTCACCACTTCAGAGTTGAGGACACTATTCATATCTGTCATATTCTTCTGAGGACTGAAATGGAATAAGGAAAGTTGAACTTTGGAGTAATGTATGTGATTAGGTCATGAAGAACGTGAAAACATGAAATTTGATTCACTATGTTAAGTATTACTAAAATTATTTTTTCTGACTCTAATGTAAATGTATGTTAACAAATATTTAGATAACACAGAAAAGCAAAAGGGAATTTTAATATGTACTACTAGAGATGGCCACTATTAATATTTTGCTATGTGACTTTCCATAGGTTCCTATTTTACACATATCACACATAATGCCATAGTATAAACATACAAATATAAACTTTGATATTTCATATGTTCATTGAGTTTTTTTTAAATTTTATTTTATTATGTTATGTTAATCACCATACATTACATCATTAGTTTTTGATGTAGTGTTCCATGATTCATTGTTTGCGTATAACACCCAGTGCTCCATGCAGTACGTGCCCTCCTTAATACCCACCACCAGGCTAACCCATCCCCCCACCCCCTTCCCCTCTGGAACCCTCAGTTCGTTTCTCAGAGTCCGTAGTCTCTCATGGTTCGTCTCCCCCTCCGATTCCCCCCCCCTTCATTTTTGCCTTCCTAATATCTTCTTATTCTTCTTCTTCTTTTTAAACATATAATGTATTATTTGTTTCAGAGGTACAGGTCTCTGATTCATCAATCTTACACAATTCACAGCACTCATCATAGCACATACCTTCACCAATGTCTATCACCCAGCCACCCCATCCCTCCCACCCCCCCACCACTCCAGCAACCCTCAGTTTGTTTCCTGAGATTAAGAATTCCTCATATCACTGAGGTCATATGATACATGTCTTTCTCTGATTGACTTATTTCGCTCAGCATAATACCCTCCAATTCCAACCACATCATTGCAAATGGCAAATTTTCATTCCTTTTGATGGCTGCATAATATTCCGTTGTATATATATATACCACATCTTCTTTATCCATTCATCTGTCGAGGGACATCTGGGCTCTTTCCGTAGTTTGGCTATTGTGGACATTGCTGCTATAAACATTGGGGTGCATGTACCCCTTTGGATCACTACTATCTTTGGGGTAAATACCCAGTAGTACAGTTGCTGGGTCGTAGGGTAGCTCTATTTTCAACTTTTTGAGGAACCTCCATACTGTTTTCCAGATTGGCTGCACCAGCTTGCATTCCCACCAACAGTATAGGAGGGTTCCCCTTTCTCTGCATCCCCACCAACATCTGTCGTTTCCTGACTTGTTAATTTTAGCCATTCTGACAGGTGTGAGGTGGTATCTCATTGAGGTTTTGATTTGGATTTCCCTGATGCTGAGCGATGTTGAGCACTTTTTCATGTGTCTGTTGGCCATTTGGATGTCTTCTTTGCAGAAATGTCTGTTCATGTCTTCTGCCCATTTCTTGATTGGATTATTTGTTCTTTGGGTGTTGAGTTTGATAAGTTCTTCCTAGGTTTTGGATACTAGCCCTTTATCTGATATGTCATTTGCAAATATCCTTCCATTCTGTCAGTTGTCTTTTGGTTTTGTTGACTGTTTCCTTTGCTGTGCAAAAGCTTTTTATCTTGATGAAGTCCCAATAGTTCATTTTTGCCCTTGCTTCTTTTGATAATATATTTCAAATTCTTCATAGTCTTCATCCCTGGAAGCAAATACTTTTTTATCTCCCAGATGAATTTGCTATGTATATTCCAACAAGTTCCCTGCATAAACAGGCACTTGTTTTTTTCTTTTTACATAAATGGCAACATGCATTGCACATGAGTCTGTGCCTTGTGTTTTAAATGTCAAGTCTGTTCATATCAGTGTCTACAGCATCTGCACTGGTTGGTTTTGATTGATAAACTCATTGATAGACATTTATATATTACAGTGAAATTGTAACTCAAATCATCATAATTTTCAAAGCTACACATCCAAAAACCACTAGAGCCATGTTTCAAATAAATATGATCTGCTTTCAGAGTCTATGATTTTAATCAGTAAGTTATGTTAATTCCATTTTTTTCTTCTTGTAGCTTCTGAATATTACAGATTGACTTCTGGATATTTTACCTATTTGTTAATTTTTTTAAGGTTTTATTTATTTACTTAAGAGAGAGTGAGAGAGAGAGAGCACAGAGGGAGAGGGAGAAGCAGACTCCCTGCTCAGCAGGGAGCCTGATGCAGGACTTGATCCCAGGACCCCAAGATCATGACCTGAGCCCAAGGCAGATGCTTAACTGACTGAGCCACCCAGGTGCCCCTACCTATGTGTTAATCTTAAATCCAATACTTTATTTTCTAATATTTTCTAACTGATTATTTTTAACCGAGTTTATCATCTTATTGAATTACAGTTTCCAATATTTTTCAATCAATTTTCTTTGGTTTTCTAGGTATCATCCTCAGCTGAAAATAGTGATAATTTTTGTTTCCTCTTTTCCAGTCTATATACCTCTTCTGCATTTCTCCTGTCAAATCGTATTGAGTAGCGCTTCCAGGAAAATATTAGATAACAGTGCTGGTAGTATTCATCTTTGTTTTGTTTCTGACTTCAAAAGAAACTATTGTTTTTTTAAAAGAAAGTGTAATTGCCATCAATTAGGAGATAAAAGCACATGAAACCCAGGGCATCTACTACTCTTTCTGATATGCTTATCCTATTTTTGTCTGATGGAATCTATTCATATTAGATTAATGCCTTCCACTCCGAACAATTGGTTATTCTATCTCACTTCCTGAGACAGAAATTCCATTGGAAGCAATCTTTTTGTTCAGTGTTGTAATTTGATAAAATTTCTACTTAGTAATAATTAGAGAATTTGATGTCCAATTTAATAAAATTTCTTTGGAAGAAAAGGCATCACGCCTGGATCTTATATGAACAGCGGCTCAGTTGCCCTCCACAACACTAAACCCTGTATCGAAATAACTCATACATGCTTCTTTAAGTCAGGCAGAAATAACCTCACGAAGGGCTGTGACCATAGAAAATCATGATGCTTGCACTGCTACAAGTGATTCTACTAGGCAGAAGATTAGAATGCAGGTGCACTTTGCATCCAAAACAAAGTTACCCTAATTATGCATTATTTTGCAAACATTTAAAAATTTAAAAGTACAATGTGTTGAATTATTGAGCTTAATTCCCTAACTCTGACAACAAACTAGTGAAGGATGTCTTATGTTTCCCACTACAGAAGCTGTCAAATGAGAAAATCAGGCCTCTCGCCTGGAAGCCAGTTTAGGTACACAGTGGCTGGGGCCCCCTGCTGACCATGCATCTCCCAAAGCCTGACATCAATCGATTGCACACAACAGTGGTTGTACAACCTCCCAGGACATTTGGGACAGAAGAGAAGAAAGCACATGGTCCTTCCCTGACTCCTCAGTATATGCTTCTGCATTCTGTGAAGTTGGAAGAAGAAAATCTGGAAGTTATTATGTGCTAGAGTTATTAAATTGTATCCTTATCCTTTGACTATTCAATACTTACAAAGTTGTTTTTTGAGAGAATATGAACTATTCATTTGAAGTAGGACCTCAATATGCTATTGATCAAAGTGTTTGATTAAACCATGTTTTCAAATGTGTATATGTAAGGATTTAAAAAAAACAGTAGTTAAGGGGCGCTTGGGTGGCTCAGTCATTAAGCGTCTGCCTTCTGCTTAGGTCATGATCCTGGAGTCCTGGGATCAAGCCCCACATCGGGCTCCCTGCTCAGTGGGAAGCCTGCTTCTCCCTCTCCCACTCCCCCTGCTTGTGTTCCCTCTCTCGCTGTGTCTCTCTCCGTCAAATAAATAAAATCTTTTAAAAAAAATAAATAAAAATAAAAAAAACAGTAGTTAAGCTATCTTACTTTACAGGATCAGGATGTGTGATGAATTAAGACCGAGTTTCTAAAATGAACAATCTTTACACTGAAAATTATCAGAAGAAAGAAAAATGCTTCTTACCAACATCCTGGACAGAAACACATGGGTCATTTTATTTAGTCTTTTTTCCTAAGGAATTACTACCTTTTGTGTAAAATATCATTCTTAAATCATGATGGGTTCACAAGTTCAAGTCAGATATTTATACAATGCTGAAATACTACCCTTATTAAGACTTACAGATGGGGCACCTGGGTGGCTCAGTCGTTGAGCGTCTGCCTTCAGCTCAGGTCATGATCCCAGGGTCCTGGGATTGAGCCCCCATTGGGCTCCCCGCTCAGCAGGAAGCCTGCTTCTCCCTCTGCCACTCCCCCTGCTTGTGTTCCCTCTCTCGCTGTGTCTCTCTCTGTCAAATAAATAAAATCTTTAAAAAAAAAAAAAAGACTTACAGAGAAAAGAATATTCACCAATCACACAGTCTGTAACCTAACAGAATACACTAACATTGCCCTATTTCCTCCTATTTTCTTGTCATTGTTATCTTTGGACACTTCAAAGTAGTCTTTTGTTATAATATTTTCTGAAGCTCTGAAACTAAGCAATCCCACATTTGAAGTTTGAATCTAATTATTTACAACATTGATATTTACGTTTTATATGTAATGCCTAAAACAAATTAATATTCACAAAGGAGAGCTGTTTACATACACATGAATGCCATCCTTTTTATGATGCTAATACAAACTGTAATCTATTGAAAGATAAGAAGTTAACAGCACCAAAACAATAATTCTCTGAAAATACTAAAACATAAAAAAACACTCCATATGCACTTGAACATTTAGCCCATTTTCTGCTATTGTTAGTTAGTGACTTTGAGGGGGGGAAAAATCAAAAGATCTTTGAGTAAGCAAATACAATATTTGGCCATGAAAGTGTAAACATTGATGCTTAGAGTGATATAAATAACCCTTGGAAACAATTCTTCTGTTTTGATGTTATCCTAGATCCCTGAACAGAGAGAATGAGTTTTGAGTCAGCCACCTGTCAATGGGTGAGGCACTTAACACATTCAGACTTGTTTTCTCAGCTGTAATATCCGTGTGCCTATGCGTGCGTGCATGTGTGCGTGTGTGTGTGTGTATCTGGTGGAGCAACATTACTAAATAATGTCACGATCCCTTTCTAGTTCTAACCTTTCATGCTTGTGGGGCTGATTATTATACCTTTCTTCAGCTCTCCATTTATCAAATTTGATCCATTTTAGACTCTGCTTACTCTATGCACTCTAATTTGGCAATTGTATCCACTCCCATGATCCCAATCTTACTACTTAATCCTGAACTCTTGATTCCTTTTCCTAACTGCCCCTGAACATTCCAGTCAGGATGCTCATACAGTCATTCCTTCATTTATTCAACACATTATTTTCTTTTTTATATTTTTATCTTATTGTGTATTTATTATATGCCATGTCATAGGGATTAAATGGAAAGGAAGATTTTAAAAGGTGTCTACTCTACAGGCTTTCAATTATAAAATGAATAAGTCACAGGGGTAAAAAGTATAGCATAGGGAATATAGTTAATGGTATCATGGTAGTGTTGTGTGGTGACAGATGGTAGCTACACTGGTGGTGAGCATCGCTAGTGTATAGACTTGTTGAACCACTATGTTGTAAAAATGAACCTAATGTAACATTGTGTGTCAACTGTACTTCGAAAAAATTTTTTAAATAGTTGTATCAAGAGATAAAAAAAGGCATCTACTTTAATAAAATCTACGACTTTTTAAAGCTTTGTTATGTTCCCAAACTTCCCTCTGAAAT
Source organism: Neomonachus schauinslandi (assembly GCF_002201575.2). Classification (NCBI taxonomy): domain Eukaryota; kingdom Metazoa; phylum Chordata; class Mammalia; order Carnivora; family Phocidae; genus Neomonachus; species Neomonachus schauinslandi. The sequence goes on from NC_058409.1 coordinate 115,794,303, forward strand.
CTGTGTTTAATCCTACATTCCCATCATTTAATGAATGCCACCAAACCACATCTCAATTTATGACACTCCCTGAGACAAGGGACCATGAAGGCTTTGATCACTCCCTTTACATTCAGTCTCCAAGTCTTAGGATTTCTATCTTAGAAATAATTCTCCTACATCACCGCCATTGCCTTAGAACACTCAAAGTCTTTTACTCAACAAACATACATTAAGCATCTAATTTGTTAATATGATTCTGCCTAAAGATTCACAAGTTGTTATGAAGTTTCACTTCCACACATGCATCATTTCACATTTAAGGCACACTGACCCCTCAATTCTCTCTCTAACCGGACAGAATGAGTCATACTCTTAGTACCTCCATGTGCTTAGTTTTCCAACATGAAAGATTCTAGGATTAGCCAAAGGCACTCTTATAACTACATACCTACCCAACACAAACCATTTCAATAAAAATTAGATTTATGTTTACAACATGACATGCAAGCTATAAGCCACAAAGAACAGATATTACACAAGTGGCTGAGCAAAATCTATGCAGCGTGGTGCATATAAAAGGTAAAATTTGCTAAAATAGGCTGTTTTTCAACTCCTATCACTCGTATGCGTTTTTGTTGCTCACAATATTGTATCTCAACCGCTATTGTCAAAGACCATTTTCAAATATAAAGGAAAGAAATATTAAGGTATGGATCCATGTAAACGCATGGAAATTGGCTATTGCAGATTTTAAGTAGCTGATGGTAAATGGTAACCTTGATGGGAGTCAAATGTGAAAAGGAAAGTTAAACTAGTTCTGCCTGATTGGTTCTTTAAATGTCACTTTATTGGAAAAGATCATATAAGCAGGGCTCTTTTTTTTCCCCTCTCTCCGTAACTCTTAATGTTTTCTTGAAGCTTGAAGTTCTTCTTTAAAATATCTGAAATTTGAGGGGCACCTGGGTGACTCAGTCATTAAGCGTCTGCCTTTGGCTTGGATCATGATCCCGTGGTCCTGGGATCGAGCCCCGCATCGGGCTCCCTGCTTGGTGGGAAGCTTGTTTCTCCCTTTCCCACTCCCCCTGCTTGTGTTCCCTCTCTCTCTCTGTGTCTCTCTCTGTCAAATAAATAAATAAAATCTTAAAAAATAAAATAAGATAAAATATCTGAAATTTGAAAAACTTGAGGTTTGAATTTTTTCTTTGAAAAATTTGGTACACAGAGGAATAACAATTTTTGGCCCCAAGAGGAACTGAACCTAGTGATTTTTTTCCAAGTTTCTGAAGCTTTTCCCTACCCTTCCTCCTCTAGTTCTTATGTGACACAGTGGGGGTTCAAGTTTCTCAAAGAACTAAATAAGGAAGCAGCTGGTGGAGAAGGGACAGAAAGTAAGGAAGGAGGCAAGGCTTAGTCATGATTCTGAAGACAAATCCCCTCAAAATGGAAGATCAGCATTGTCTGTTGCCCCCCATCAGTGTGACCATTTCATGACAGGGCTGGATGCATGAAATACTAGTATTTAGTTTTTTTCAGAGTGGAAGGAATGAGGTAGACTCATCATTGTACTTCACAATCTCTTTCTACCCATGATGTGATTAGTAAAAAAAATTTCATGAACTTTAGATTTTTCTTAAACTTTGTCTCTAGCTGCTTATTATTTTGAATTTATTAATGTCAATTTTGCAGAAAGCACCTCATACTTTGATTCAAATATCACTATGTCAACCAAGAATATTTGCCTGAACATTTTGTAACAATTTACAATGTGCCAAGCATTGTTCTAAACACAGCAAATGGATTAACTGATTTAATCTTCAAATCAATCTTACCAGCAGACTTTTTAAATTTTTTTAATCTAAAACGTATACACAAACAAACTGAGGTGCACAGAGATTAAGCAATTTGCCCAAGGTCATAGAGCAAGGAAATACTGCAGGTAGGATCGGAGCCAGCAATCTGGCTCCAGAGCAGATGCTTAAAAGCCATTGAATGACTCGTTGGCTTATAAAATTTACGTTATGGATCTGGATTTGAAGCAGAAAATCAATAATACTGAGGAACTTCCACCTTATAGGGACATTTCATAAATAATCATGGTAAGTTTCTAGGATGGAGCAGAAGTTTAAAGAGACCACAGAAATCTAACTCATTATGGGGACTGAAGAGATACAAGGACAGGATGAATTTCATAAATATTAGTAGCACTTTAACTGGCAGTTCTCTCTTTTCTGAACTAAAGCAGCTACAGACTCTGATCTCTGATCTGATCAGATTTGCAGCACCCCCCGCCCAGCCTCTTCCTGGTTTAATGGTTTTGCAGATGGTTTTGCAGGAGTGAGGTTAGTAGGCTCAAATCCAAGCTCAAATTGATTTCTTTCTTTGTAAAATAGTAATAGTACTGGTATCTAGTACTAGAGTTGTTGGATGGATTAGTGCGATAGTCCACGTAATGTTTAGCATAGAGCCTGGCACAAAGTAAATAATGTCAGCTACTAGTGTTGATCTTTTTTTTTTTTTAAGATTTTATTTATTTATTTGAAAGAGAGAATGAGAGACAGAGAGCACGAGAGGGAAGAGGGTCAGAGGGAGAAGCAGACCCCCCACTGAGCAGGGAGCCCGATGTGGGACTCGATCCTGGGACTCCAGGATCATGACCTGAGCCGAAGGCAGTCGCTTAACCAACTAAGCCACCCAGGTGCCCCGACTAGTGTTGATCTTAATAGTCTTATTATTTCTTTCACAACTTTTTACCTTGTCGCCAACTCTCCCTTTCCCAAGCTGCTGGATCACCTTCCTAACATTTAAGCTAATTTCTAATTGATGATTATCAGTAGTCAAAGTCTTTGCTCACCTACACTGAGGTATCTTTCTTGTTTATATAAAAGTCATCCACTATCTCAGGGGAAACAGGGAAAATCTTTTGGGAAACAGAATGTTTCTTTGGATGGTGAGGCTAGGCCAGCCTTCAGGTTGAGAAGTATTTTGTGAGTCAGTGCCCTCGGACAAACAAAAGGACATGTTCTATTTTGAAACAGAAGGTCGTTTCATTTAAGTTTGGGATTAAACAAACAAGAAGAAGGAGATAGTAGTCAGGAGCATCTACTCTGTGTTTGGGGCTGGATAAACATGCTCACAAACAGTCTCATTTCATATTTCCAGTGACAAGTAAAGGTTTTACCCCCCCCCCCCACCATGTTACAGATGACAACAATGAAATTGGAAGTGATAAGTCACCTCCCCAAGCACCACACTTCTCTATTTGACTCAAAGTTTATGAGCTTTCTATAGCTTAAAGCACTATATCTGAGCAGACGTCATTAAGATAATTCAAAATAGTCTGGTGACTCAGAATAGACAATTCTGAAAGAAAAGGCACAGAAATCATCATTCAAATAATAAGACCTTTGCAAATAGTAAAACTGGTTTTGCAGAATGCCTAGAGCTGAAAATAAATAAAAAGAATTGGTAATCCTCAAAATTTTGCATTCTAAAATTATTTAGTATGTTCTTCAGAGCTGAAATGATAGAATTATTGTAATGCTTTCAACTATTTGTGGGAAAATGATCATCTGGATAACCAGGATCCAGAGCTGCCCTCAATACTACAAACACCACCAGCATTCTCCCCTTTAAATTCATATTCTGTGTTTTCTTTCCCCTTTCAAGGTGGTTCTTGTCATTAATTTTTTATTACCTTTCTTATCCCTTCTCCCACCATTATCCCAGGATGAGCTCAGCAAAACTTGCAAGATCAACACTTAGAAATAAATACAATATTCAGCCAGGCTTGTCTATATTTTCCTAAGAAAGAAAGCTTATTAGAGCTTTACAAATAGAACAAGAATTTTCCCCTCCAGATTCAGGAGTAACATTTGTCCATCCTATGGGAGAATATAGACAGCATTGCTCTCTTGCATTCAGTCTATTTAGTCTTGGGACCCAGCATTATTTTGCTCTTCCTCCTTTTCTTTTGTAGTTCATATTGCTTATTCACCTCATATATTCTCCTGATATACAGATGAGGCCAGCATTCATTTAAGGCTCCTCACTTCTTATGAAGGTGTATGTGTATTAAGAGCATAGGGTGTTTTTCAGGCACTGTCATACATATAAAATTAGTTTTCTATCTTGTGTTGTCTGACCATGCTTAGCTTAGCTGTATTAATCTTTTTGCCTCCAATTGGACAGTTAGTGCCTTCATTCATGTTACGAGTATTTATTGACTGCCTCATAGACCAGGCACAGTAGAGACTGACAATCTGGCGCAAAGCTGGACACATGGTAGTTGATACATATGCAGATACATATGCAGTTAAATTAACAATGAAAATATGAAACCCACGCCAGCAATAGCCTATCTTCATAGCCACAGAGAATGGTTTAGTTAAAATCATCAGTTTTGTCTATAGCCACGATATGGACAGAAGCCAGATTGTAACAGTTATTTGAAGCATGTATTATAAGGCAGGATGAATTTCTCTATACTTTTTGGATTACCAGTCATAAATGCGGCTCTGGAAATCAAATTAATAGTTACAAACTCTAGTTTTTAAATATGTAAGTCAATAAATATGTAAGTCAATAAATATGCATTTATTTATTCATTCAACAAGCACTTGTAGCGCTCGTCATGAGCACCAAGCATGTGCTGTGTCACATATTAAGGAGCAGGACAGAAAGGTATCTTACATTCTAGGGGGAAGATGGACATTCAAACAGAAAATTTCAATGAATTGTCACAGTTATCAATGCAGACATGTACAACAGACTATGAAAGAATAGGACAACATATACAATTTTCTTCTTTATCGTGGAGTGGAAATCAGAGACACAACAGCTTAGCGAGCACTAAGCTGGTATTCAAAGTGATGACCAGAGGTTTGGAGGACAGGCAAGGTGTGCAGTGGGCTGCTGGGGGAGGGGAGAGCATGGGAGACTCTCAGAGGCAAGAGATATTGCAGGCAAAGGCAGCAGCCATTGTTTTCCAAGGTTGGAGTGTCTTGTAAGTGGAGAAAGTAGCGGGAAGCACAGTGGGGCAAGCGTAGGACCTGTAAAGAGGCCAGCCTGTGAGCCAGGGGTGGAGCTCAAACATAATCTTATGAATGGCGGTAAGACCTTGAAAATTTAAAGTGGAGACGTGGCATAATCTACTTTGAAAAGCAGAAGAGGAATATAGAGGCACCAATACCGGAGCCTGGGAAGACCTGTTAAGAATAGAATAGTCCTAATAAGTGTGGGTATTCCTCTGTGCTTGGGGCAAAATCACAGCATCATTGTCTTCTGAGAGTTTCTATTCCTTCCTGTCCACCCTCCCAAAAAGTGAAGAGGAAAACAAATAATTTACGCTTAGGTAGATAAAACAGCCATAACCTAAAAACTTTTAAAAATTATGTAATTACCTCTAGCTGGTGATTACCAGTTATTTTAGGAAAAACAAAACTTGGGAGCTTTCTGCTTTTCTCTGAGACTTACAAAAAAAACCCCAAAAAACGAGATTTGACATTTTTTGAGATGTTATCTACTTCTTCAGTTTAATATTATGTGTGTGTGTGTGTGTGTGTGTGTGTGTGTGTGAATTTAGACATACATTTTCTGGGAAAGAATCAGCCATGTGGAAATAAAGCTTGTTTTGTTTGTTTGTTTATTTGTTTGTTTGTTTTGGGGTTTTCTTTATAAGCCATACTTGTGACCAGGAAGTTGTACTTAGTTGGCTACATTTGGCTCAGTCCATAAGTGATGTCTTAGTCCATTTTCAGTTAAGGAAAAAAAAAAAAAGAGAGAACACTCTAAATACCCCAAAGAGAACGGTATCTGATGTGGAGATTAGTTGTTTACAAATCACAGCAAAGCCTGCATGGTCAGAGGTCAGACAAACCCATTTCTGGTTCCAGGAAATCTGGCGGTTTTAACAGTTTCAAGAAACCACTACAGATGAGCTCATTGCTCGTAGAACTCAAGCAGGTGATTTGTAGAACGTCTGGAATCTACTGACCTCTCTGCTCTCAACTGAAGTTCAGTTAGCACCCATCACTGTCAAAGGAGTAGTGATGTCTACTTCTCTTCCACCTTTTAAGCTGCGCATACCTCTCAGTGGCGAAACCTAAGCTAGAGATGGCGAAACCCCATCAAATATAATTTCCAGGCTTCCAGCCTTGCCACACAAACAGCATGTGCAGAAAAAATGAGAATGGTGTTCAGATGACAGCGGACATGCTCGATCACATGGTTGTGCTGCGCTGGGGGTCATCCACACTGATGTGGCTTACGTGTGCAAAGAGAAGCTCAAGGCTCAGATAGGAAGTGAAGAGCTTCTAGTGAAGTTTGAACACTTAATAAGTATAAGGCTATAATAATCAACACTAATTGCAGTAAAATGTAGTCACTCACTAATTTAAGAATTATTTCTGAATAGTGTTATCCAGCTTGAATATCTATAAATTTCATTTTAATCTTTTAACTTGTGAATACTTAAAAATACAAGTTGAATTTCATCTGAAAAAACTACCATTAATCCGTCAGTGAAAAGGGACATTGAACAAAATGTCAATTATTTTGGAAATACATAAATAGAATTCATAATGAAGCTATCAGATAATATAGGTACTCTATGCAGAGGACTATGTTTTTCAGGGCTGATTTTGAGGGGTTTTTTTGTTTCAAAATTTAGTTACTAGACATCTTCCATTGAGACCTGTTTTCTCCTTCTTTTTTTTTAACCCTGCAGACTTAAATTGCACAGTAAGGACTTACTAAATATGAAATAGGTTCTCTAAAATTATTTTTTCCTATACAGATAATTAGAAAATATTAAGTTTGTTTTCTATTTAAACTTAATTTGAAATAAATTATACATAAATGGAATATTAGTATTTTTTTCTAGAAATTAGCTAATTATTTCTTCTTATATTAAAAATAGAAGACACTTTTATTTATATTATAAAATCACTTATTAGCAATATAAACTGTGGCTAATATCATAAAGATAACTTTTATAAATATGATTCTAATTATGTCCCTCAGGATAGAACACAAAAATAAATTCCTTATTATAAAAAGGAAGTAATTATGTTAAAACTATAGTGTTGCTGTTGCCATAATAATAATAATAATAATAATAATCAATCTTAATTGCCTTGATGAAACTCAAGTAATGATCTCTAAAATTTGTGTTCCACATAAATCCCACAATTAAAGTGCTTACTTTGGGGGCATCTGGGTGGCTCAGTCAGTTAAGCGTCCAACTTTTGGTCATGATCTTGGGCTTGTGATCTTGGGGTTATGAGATCGAGCCTCATGTGGGGCTCTGTGCTCAGTGTAGAGTCTACTTCAGATTCTCTCTCCCTCTCCTTCTGCCCCTCCCCACCCTTCACACGTGTTCTCTAAAATAAATAAAGTCTTTAAAAGATATATAAAGTGCTTACTTTTCAGTATCATTTAAATAATAGTAATAAAATCTGAAAGGAATCAATTATATGTAAAATTCTAACCAAAATAATATAATTCAATAATCGTGATACCTGCTTCATAGGACTGTTATAATAATAAAATGAAGTAATCGATGGATATTATTATTATTATTGCTACTAAAGAGTGATTATTGAATGCTTCTTGGAATGTAGAGAAAATTACAAAATGTGTGCCATTGATGTAATAAGAAAATAAGAGTAAAATTAGAAAATAAAATATTGATATACTGTTTATAATACTAAAAAAACAGGTTTATTACCATTTCTGATTTCATTTCATGACACAGGGTTTATTGTAACTTATAACCAGAATCTTACCTACTTTACTTATTGAATTAGTGGCTATAATGAAGCAGGAACTCTACTAAGAACTGGAAATACTTAGGAGGTGTTTTTCAATGAAGGCTGAAAGATAATTAATATGAATATGTTCTATTGGTGCTTATAGTCAAATGGTGAGGACAAGCATTAGTGAAATATTCAGACAAACAGCTCTATCACTATTAATTGTGAAAATGGTAATGGTGGAGATGTACAATGCTCTTTAAGAATAAATAACATAGTGATGTGACTCAAGCTTGATGTCCAGAATGACATTTAAAATAAAATCTGAAATATGTATTATTAGGAGTTCTGCAGGCCAATAAAAAGAAGATGGAAGGAAAGGTGTTGTCAGCAGTGATGAAGAGGCTATATGAGTGAAGAAGAATTGTGGCACATTGGTGTAATAGAAAAAAAAAATAATAATAATAATAAAATGTTACCTGCTATTTGGGAACTCCCATTAGGAAGGTGACTACCTGTGAGAGTGAATGTGAAACAAAACAAACCTATACAACATTAAGGTTTGGATTATGTTCACGTCTCACACACTCTGATGACAACAAGAAAAAACAAAAATTCATAAACTCGTGAAGCTAGTCCTGGGTTTATTATTTGTTTGAATTTACAGAATTTGTATACAGGTACTTGACATTATGTTGAGTGTTTCTCAAAGTGGAATCCCAAGACCATATGAAAAACAATCAACAGAGGAGCTGATTAAAATGCATTTTCCTGAACTTCTGGATATCTTATTCAGAGATACTAGATGAGAATCTCTGAAGTGAAACCCATACATCTGCACTTCACTAAACTTCCCTGATTATATTTATGCATGCTAAAATTTCAAGAATCACAAATGTAGATGCAGGGGTACACTTTTACTGTCTCCTTGTCCCTGCCAAGATAATAAAGAAATAATTTCTGCTTTCTTTGCCACTTGAAGAAAGCTGGAATAAGCACTCTAGAATTCTCCATGACCTTTACCTTCTTCCTTCTACTGGAGGAAGTATACCTTATCTGATTGGTAAAATTAAGGAAAGTCTGACATTCATAGAGTCCATTGACAAAGGCAGAATCACTGCATTAAAATGAAATAGAAATGGCTTTCTCATTTTCCTTTCTCTTGAATTATCACTGTTTTAAGCAGAACGATTTTTCTCCTCCTCTTCAGCTATGACGTGATAAACTCACTGGGCAGACCTCTTTCTCCGTGGAAAAGTTTGCAATCTTGGGTGAAAGGGTATTTAAGTTCAGTTTAAAGGCAGAGATAGGAGGCAATGTCACGTCTAATCCAAGTTCATCAAAAATTTTTGTATTACGGTAGTAAAGCTGTTACTTTTATTTTATTTGCCTCCTTGCAACTTGGTCAGAGGCCAGGATGTGGCAGATGAAGGATTGGTACCCTATAACTTCCAACACATTAAAAGTTAAGTAAACATCTCTAAAACTTCTAGGAATTTTATCTTCAAAAAAGGAAGAATATATGATGCTTTTTTAAAAGTCTATGACTATACTTAATCAAATTTATTTATCAAGTTAATACAAAGAATATAAGATCCCTGATATTAACCCTTAGCACAATTAAAGTATCAAGGACCCCTCCCACATATGCATTATGTTATGCCACATCTTTAACAATATGGAAAATGGATGGGAGGAAATCGTTAGTGCAATAATTCAAAACAATTTCCCATAAGTGACAGCCATGGGTTTCAGACTAAAGGGCCCAGAGAGTGTCTAGATAAAAGCAGCTTGGCTTAAGGTCCATGATTTTGGAACTTTAGATCACTGAGGTAATGAGAGGATTCTGTAAGCTTCCAGAGGGCTGGGGAAAAACAGCTCACATGAAAAGGATGAAGAATCAGAATGCTTTTTGACGTTTCAACAACTCTGGGAGCTAGAAGGTAATGGAGTAATGGAGTAATGCCTTTAAAATCTGGAGGATAATTTGTAACCTAAAACTCTATGTGTAGCCAAACTATCAATCAACTGTGAGGGGAAATCGAACAATGCAGGGTCTCCCATTTATTTATCTCCCATAAATCCTTTCTTGGTAAGCTACTGAAGAATATTCTCTACCAAATCAATGGGGTAAATTGATAAAGGGCATGACTCTGAGTATAGAAAGCAGAAGTACTGATGCAGGTATAGAGAAGATAATGGTGAAGGGAAATTGGAGAATTGTAACAGTGGACCCAGATGTGCAGGGTGATTAGCCTAGGTAAAAGATCTCTAAGATGGCTACTCCAAGAAAAGGAAAATTCAACTAGCAAGTCACCTCATGTGATTGGCTTTGTGGAAAATAGTACTGAAAAGTCTTGCTTGATGTAGAAAGAATTAGGAACAGGTACCAGGAAATTAAGTAAAGAGGAAAACAAAGCAATTATTAAATCCTAAAAAAAAATAGCATAATCACAATACATTACACATAATCACAATACATTACAACCCTCATCTGTGAATAACATTTTCATGAGTGTAAATTATAACACCAAATATCAATATATTAAAATTTTCAGGGATGGGAGAGGAGAACAAGATAGGATGGTAAGTGAGTGAGCTAAATCATCACACTGTAGTGGGAAAACAATAATATCTAAAACTGATAAATCAGACATAAATATATTAAGTATTTAAAAATACAATGATGTATAAGTGCCAGAATATGGAATTCAAGTTTTCAGGTGGTTGATCCTGGGATGGATGAAGGATGAAGTAGGGAAAGTTCTTGCAGGTAACTATGATACAGGTGTTTTGGTACCATTTGCATTATTAAACTATGTTCATGTATTCTTTCGGAAAAACATTTTTCATAAAAATAATTTTAAGGATTTAACTAATATGCAATAATATAATTAAATATAAAATGCTTAACATTGATAATAATCTCATAATAAATGAGGGAGAAAGAAAAATATTTTTCCCCCATCAGATTAACAAAGCTTATAAAGAAGAGTGAATGAGAGTGTCAAGATTTGATGAGGAGATGGGGAAAGGTCGGTGAGCATATGAAATGCTCAGGAAGACAATTTAACAAAGTAACTCAGGAATCCATGAGATGTACTTTTGTGAACTACAGAAACTTTGCTTTTCTCTCTTGACCTAGAAGAAGAAATGGACAGCTATGCAAAAGTCAAAGATAGCCATTGTTTAGTTGTTTGATTTTAACTATAACCTAAGAAGGGACTACGGAAGACTGGTCAAATCAAGTCGTTGTTAAAATAATTTTTTCTTGAGGCTTTCTCATAGCAGGCCAATTAAAATGGAAACTCTCATTCTCCTTAGCTAGTCTTCTGAAAATTTCCGCATAACACTTATCTGCATCTGATGTACATGGCTTGTCTGGCATGGTTTACTCCCTGGTTTACTTATGGCAGCTTCTTCCCACTAGACTGTAAGCTCCATGAGGATAGGGACTTTTAAAATTTCCTAACTGGGTGGTTCAGTTGGTTAAGCATCTGCCTTCAGCTCAGGTCATGATCCCAGGGTCCTGGGATGGAGTCCCACATCGAGTCTGCATTGAGTCCCTCATCGGACTCCCTGCACAGTGGGGAGTCTGCTCCTTTCTCTCCCTCTACCCCTTCCCTGCTCGTGCTTGCTCTCTCTCACATTTTCTCTATCACAAATAAATAAATAAAATCTTAAAAATAAATAAATAGATAAATAAAATCTTAAAAAAAATTCCTAACTGTATCAACAATACCTAATGGTATTGTATTAACACAATATGCTTAATGAATATTTTTATTAAAATAATATAACAGAATAATATGTAGATGTTATTTTATGATGTAGAATTAAGTTTATTAGTCTGGAGATGTATTTACTATATATTAAGTGAAAAGAATAGAGCATGATATAGGGTATAATTTGACTTCAATAAGATTGCAAATATTTGCATGCATACAAAAGGAAGAGAATCAAATACATTATGTCATTTTATGCATTCCTATTTTGCCTATCTTTATTTCCTGAACTTTTTCTAAGGGACATGTATTATATATGCAATGAAAAATAAAAACAAATTCATGTTTAATTCATAAGATAACCATTATGAGTCCAGGTATTTTAGGAATGACAATGATATACTTTACTCTTTTTCTATAACACCTCCATAAAGCAGATCCCACGTTGATTTAGTGAATGTAACACCCTGACTACTGTTCGAGCACCTCACCCTCCCCAAGACCAGAAGCAATTGCTCTGGTAGGCAATATTATTGGCTGACAACAACTTCACAATTTACAAACTGACTACTAATTCTAGGAATGAGGTTTATAAAACATAAATGAAAGTCAATGGTCATCTCCTGGACAACAGAAGAGCAATTTTCTGACTAAAACCTCCTCTACCATCTCATAACTGGCTTTTGCTGCACTGTATTCAGCTACCCTTTAATGGGGCCACCTGGTCCCTGAATAAGCATCTAAGACACTCAAATCTCTTCTGAGAAAGACAGTCCAGAGTGTGATTTAAGAGTTAGGACCAACTCCTTGGTTTTGAATTCCAGTTCTACTGCTTAATAGCCATGTGTTGACTTGGGTCAATTTGTATAAATTCACTGAGCCCCAGTCTTTCTCAACTATGAGGCCAATTGGAGTACTACTCCTTAACATTCTTATAAGTTATTACATGACTTAAAATGTATAAATTATTACCAATAGGGCTTAGCAAATCTCTCTATATACATTGAGTAATTATACTCATTATATTTACCAATACATAGGAATATATATCCATATTAGCATTTACTGATACATATTATGGATGTGTATTTTATATATATGTAATCTTAATATAAGTAGCATTTACTATTTATAACCATATTGGATACCAAGGGTTAACTAGGGAGTTCCTATCCTGATTTGGGCAATGACCTAGGATGAATGTTAATGTCTCATGAGGACATGAGTACAAATATTAATGTATAACAAAACCAAAAATTATTCTTTTGAAACAAGAAGAATTATTCACAGAATAAAATAAGAGCACCAAGAAGGTAGAGGGAGAAAGGGCAGGTATCAAGTAGTCCAAAAGGACAGAGGGAGGATGTCTTGGAATTTGTATTAGAAGTTGAAAATGGCAAAAAGAGAATTTAAAGGAAGAATGTCAACAGTGTCAGAGATTGTAAACAAAATTTTAAATTTATTTTGACTTCTATTTTATTGAAAAACCAAAAATTGGAGAATTTTTTTTTTCTGGGACTATTTCTCTGAATTGCCACCACACACAGGCTGAGTTATGTGGGTTACACAGACCTTCAGGCAGAGATTACATTTCTGGTAATGAAGTACCAAGCTGAGAATTTCCTCCTTCTGAGATGCATATCTTGCTTCTAACCCAAAAAATCAATAGAAACAACCAGGCAGTAAGGACAGTATGTTTCTTCACAGTATGAGGTTCTGTATGTTTGTTTTTGAGTCTGCTTTCAGCTTTTATGTTCTCCGTGTTTTTGGATAGGTTGATTTTTTCCCCCATCCCCATGGCCTCAGTCTCAATAGCTATTGAAAGAAGGATTGGAAATGTCAACCAGAACAGTTGTGCATTCCACATAGCAGGCTGACACGAGAATACCATTTTGTAATATGGATGTGGGCAAGCACTACGCCTGCAGCTTTCTAACTTGTTGATACTGCTTTTTACTTTGAAAGAAAACTTAGTTTTTCTTTTTTCCTGTTTCTCACCAGAAAGTAATTTCCTTTAGCTGGAACAGCAACCATTATGGTTTCTGTTCTGTTTTCTCTGCCATTACCTATAACATTTCTTAATGTTTTCATACAATCTAAATTATTTGAATTATTTGTATTTCATACAATCTAAATATTTTGGGGGATGTCTGGGTGGTTCAGTCAGCTAAGCATCTGCCTTCAGGGTCCTGGGATACAATCCCAAATCAAACTCATTGTTCAGCAGGGAGTCTGCTTCTCCCTCCGCCTGCCACTCCCCCTGCTTGTGCTCTCTCTCTCTCTCTGATAAATAAATAAATAAATAAAATGCATTACATATTTTGGGAAGGATTGAGGCCCAGCTATGATCAATATTTTACTCACTATTCGGAAACCAAAGATAGTAATTCTTTGAGGAAACCTGCAAATGGAGAACTCTAAATGTTGCTGGGATTTCATGAAAGGAGCATGGAAATTAGAATCAAAATACTGGGGCACCTGGGTGGCTCAGTCGTTAAGCATCTGCCTTCAGCTCAGGTCATGATCCCAGAGTCCTGGGATTGAGCCCCGCATCGGGCTCCCTGCTCCGCGGGAAGCCTGCTTGTCCCTCTCCCACTCCCCCTGCTTGTGTTCCCTCTCTCACTGTGTCTCTCTCTGTCAAATAAATAAATAAAATCTTAAAAAAAAAATCAAAATACTGAAGTTTATAGGAAAGTCGTTTAGACTCTCTAAGCCAATTGGTTTAAAGTTAGAATTGGCTTAAAGAGAAAGTAATAGTTTTCAGGGAAGTTTTGAGGGGCATTCAATGAAAAATGTATTCTATGGTGTCCATTATAGTGGCTGACTCAGTTGTCACTCTACCTACATCTGCTTGGCAGTCAACATAGCTATGTAGATTAACTCAAAACTTTCAACTGCAAGTACCTACAACTCTGCCTGGAAGATTCCTATGACCACCAGAGTCTTAGGAGAGGGTCTCAGTAATTAGAAACAAAGGGTGATGCTACTTAGCCTCTATACTTGGCCACTCCAATGCTAACACAATGGATCCATGAATGGAAAAGTCATGTTAGAAGGGATTAAGACTATGCATGGGCCAACTGCATGGGCTGCCTTTCACCAAGGCTGATTTAGCTACTACTACTACTAAATTTGTGACCTGTCAGTAGCAGCAGAGACTGACACGAAGTCTTGGTAAGGTATCGTTCCTTGAGGAGTCAAGCCAGCCCCTGGGTGGCAAGTCACTTTTTTTGAAATTCTCCACCTAACTGGGGAGGAAGGCAGCAATTCATATTTAGTGAGATTTATCATCTTCCACGTATGAGTTTACCACCCCTATTCACAGTCTCTCAGCCAGCATTACTATGTAAGTGCTCACAGAGTGTTTAATTTATCATTATGGGATCCCATGTAACATTGCCTTGACTGAGGGGCCTACTTTACAGTGAAGGATGTGCAACATTGTGCAACCACAGAATCTCTTGGTTCTTTGAGTATATGGCATCATCCAGCAGCAACTGGCATGATAGGAAGTTGAATGGCTTCTTAGAGGTGCAACTATAAGTACCAGATTGGGAAGAATGACACTGTAGCTGGGATGCTGTTTATCAATATATGATATATATTTTGAACTAGTAACAGTTATGCAGTACCATGATCCTAATAGCCAGAATAGTTGGATCTAATGACCAAGGACTGGAAATACAAGTGGCCTCTTTGAATTAATGTGCGTTACTCCAGATACTGAAACTGAGGCAAGGATCCCAAAGTTAGTAATTTATTGGAGAGGTAAAGGGCTCACTAGTAAGCCTGTAAGAAAGTGGGAGGGGAGGAGCCAAAAAAAATGCTCCTCTATTATAAGGTTTTTACTATGAACCTTGGACTTACATCTTGTAGAGTAATTATGAGCTCACTTAAACCTATGGTTCAGAGTTAAACCATCAGGAAGCAAGAGATCTTGAATTTCCATAGATAAAATTCCAGTCAGTAACTTATTGACAACTGCTCCTGGGGTTTTTAATTAATACTCTGGCATCCAGGGAAAGAAACAAAGATGCTGACAACTGGAAGTCAGGCTAAGTATTCAGAGTGACTATAGGTCAGACATAAATTGCACCATCATACCCTCACTCCCAGTTGTCCACTTAGGGAACTTATGGTTCCTATTTGTTCAACTTAAAGATCTGCCAGATTAAAGATTCTGGTTTCTAGTAAGGGAAACTTCTATCAGATGATACAATAAGGTTTCCACTTAGCCTAATGCCATGGCCATCTGGTCATTCATGGTTCTTTTTGCCAAGAGATCTTGAGTTAAAAAGGGAATTATTATACTGGCACTGGTAATTGATCCTGTTTTTCAGAAGTGGAATAGCCTCTATATAGTGGTGGTAAGGAAGAGTTATGTCCAGAACTCAGAAAAGTCACTAGGTGACTCTTGGTCTTGGTGCTTCCATGCCTGGCAATAACCATGAATGGACAATGTTAGAGCAATTACCACTTGACAAGGACATGGTAACCAGGTGCTGAGACCCCTCAGTGATTTCCCTATGAGGTAAGGAACCTAGACCAACAAAAGTGATGCCTGAGATTGACTGGGATCTAGAATGGCTGACAGAGGAGTCAAGAAATATGATTATGGCCTTGGACCCAGCTGAAGGAGTAAGGAGTGTCCTTAGTTATATCTTGGTTTTATTGTTGCTATTGTTGTTTTATAGGTAGATGATAGAGAAATACAAGAAACTATGGTGTAAGTACTAAACTATGTGCTATAGATATGTATTGATATAGGCTACAAAAGGAAAATGTTAATGTGGTTGGAATAATCCAAATTTTATATTATTAATATAGGAAATATTATCCAGATAAAGTTTTAAATAGAACCATTAATGTAGTAGCTCTTATACTAATTAGGTAGTATCAAACCTTTACATATGTATATTTAACAAATATAATTATGCATGATCTGCTACCTGAAAAAGCGGAAGAGATTTCCACTGGGTGAGTAAGTAAAGAGATTGTTCTAAGCTAGAAAAAAACCCAAAAATCATTATTTTTCTTCTCATATACTCTACCATTATCTTACTGTTAATAATCTTCATGTTTTATAAAATATCCTAACTTCAAATTTTCATCTCTGAAATTATTATAGAATTCTTAGAAATCAAGCATAATATGTGTTGACCCTTTTGTAATACATCAGTGTTTAAGACATATTCCTTTATGAAATGGGTCACTTTAAAAGATTTTGCAGCTTTAAAGACTCCCTTCTTATGAATTCTTCATACCTGATTTACTTGCTAATTTCCTCCCACCATAGGGGAGCCAATATTCATTTATATAGAACTTGACACAGCCATCTGGAAAAATAACTAAATCAAGAATCACCTCTGGAAATACTTTTGACAAGAATGATTTCCTAGAATGTTGTTGTAATGTTATTCAATTGGCCCCCATACATTTGGTATATGGCATTGTGACACTAAATTCCAAAACATTGGTGACACACTCTCTCTCACCTTCTGTCTAATATAAGATAAAGGATAGCTTAAAAAAATTTTACATTAAGGTTTAATGTCCAATTTATAATTTCACATATTCAAGGATGATAAAGGGCAAGTAAATGAGATCCATAAAACTCAGTTTGGTTACCTCATCTCGGGTTTGTGATATATTTTTCCTTAGGTTTTTTTAAAGCTGCCTCATAGTTTTTGAAAATAAGTGTGACATAAATTATACATATCTTGGGCGCCTGGGTGGCTCAGATGGTTAAGCGTCTGCCTTCGGCTCAGGTCATGATCTCAGGGTCCTGGGATCGAGTCCCGCATCGGGCTCCCTGCTCTGCTGGAAGCCTGCTTCTCCCTCTGCCTCTCTCTCTCTCTCTCTCTCTCTCTCGGTCTCTCATGAATAAATAAATAAAATCTTTAAAAAAAAAAATTATACATATCTTAATATTTAATATGTACAAGATTTTATGATAGAGTGATTTCAATAAATCAGACATCAGCCAGCTAGCATATGCTGAGGATTTACTGGGTATGAAATCCCTTATTGTGGGATGTGGACAGATAGAAGAGAAGAGATTAATTCCTTCAAGAAACTAGACATGCAAAGATAAAATCTACTGCCTTTGCCTTCAAGGAGCACACAGTCTAGTAAGAATGGCAGGTAACTAAACAATACCTATAAGAAAAGCTGTAAGAGGAAATATGTACAAAACATTATGGTGACCCAGAGTATAGTTATGGCTGTATCTAAGCAGGTCAGGGAAGATAGTTTGAGAAGAGATGAAACTGTAATGAGTCTTCTAGGACTACAAATTGGCCAGGAAAAGATATGGAAAAATGATATTCAATGTTGAGGACATGCAGGGCAAAGACTTGAATTTGCAAGAAAGAAGGCATATTTCGATCATGAGACATTCTCTGATAGGACTGGAACATGGGTGCCTATGAGTGGGTTAGTGGAAATGAGTTTGAGCAGGCAGGCAGTAGTGTGATTTCATGGCAAGGTTCCTTCATTATCTTTAAAAAAATTATGTGGTATTTTGATTCTTTTTTTTTTAAGATTTTATTTATTTATCAGAGAGAGAAACAGCAAGAGAGGGAACACAAGCGGGGGGGTGGGGTGGGAGAGGGACAAGCAGGCTTCCCGCTGAGCAGGGAGCCCGATGCGGGGCTCGATCCCAGGACCCTGGGATCATGACCCGAGCCGAAGGCACATGCCCAACGACTGAGCCACCCATGCACCCCAGTATTTTGATTCTTTTATCTAAAATTACCATTTTGTTTTCATATAAACCTGGCTTTCCATGCAAATAGTTGATTCAGATAGGAGATTCCAGAAGACTTACCAAGTTCCTTTTCTTGTTTCAGGTATATCCATCATAGTTCCATATGCTTCTGAGAATCTGAGAAGCAGAAAAATATAAGAGGTTCAAAATAAATGAGAACACCTAAGAGTTATTTGAGTTACACAAATGAAGTATGCTATAATTATCGGTTAGTACTAGAAAATTTACTACTGAATCTTTCTGGCTATATCTATAGACTTTGGAGATTTCCTTTTAGCTGAGTATCATGTAAACTCGGCTTCCACTCTTGATTCTTGGGCATTGCTTCAGTAACTCCAAATTAGTTTTGGCCATGTACTTACATAAACTTATATCATGGAGAAGTATTTATATTCTAAGGGAATGTATATATTATGCCAAAAGAATAAAATTTCTGAAATGATGTTGATCACAGTATAATGCAATTCATATTCTTTCCATTATCAAAATACCAAGTATATTGCTAACAGAAAAAGGATAACAGTACATTCTGTCTTCAGAATAAAGTCAGGAGCTGAACAATTTTTGTTGTTGTTGAGCAGTGAATAATAGGCTTTTAAGAACATTTACTTTACTGAAAAAATAGAAAAGTTTAGTCAAATCCATTTTCAATGAAAAACTAAAAGGTTTGTGAAAATGCATAAAGCTAGGAATTCGGGTATCCAGCTCTTTTCTTCAACAAGCTAGTATCATACAATTGGATTTTGTGACTGAAATAATCAGTCTTTTATATTTCCTCAGCCAGTTCAAAATGTTGACCTTATGGTACTTCATACCTCTTGAAACAGAAAAAAAAAATTCTCAAAGCTTATTTTCAAGTAAATATGAATATTTTTAATGTAAATTTGTGGAAATGATGACATATATAAGACATCTAGCTCTTCAGATGAAATTTTATGTTTAAATATTTCCCTCATTTTTCTTATAGGAAAAGAT
This sequence comes from Neomonachus schauinslandi, assembly GCF_002201575.2. NCBI lineage: Eukaryota > Metazoa > Chordata > Mammalia > Carnivora > Phocidae > Neomonachus > Neomonachus schauinslandi. The sequence continues at coordinate 115,813,505 of NC_058409.1, forward strand.
ATATTAGATGATAATGAAATTATTAAGATTTTTTAAATGACATTAAAGAAAGTTTTTGACATTTTGTGCTGTGAGAATAAAAATGCATTGTTGTATTAAATTCCAGAAACATTAGTGCCCAAAAGGCCATTCTTAGAAGCATTAAAAGACCAAGAAGATACTCTCTGAGGGGCTCTGATTCTTCCGAGGTCACTTTCAAATCCAGATGTTGATGGAATCCACTGTAAAGTCTGTCCAACCAATAGGTGTCAGGACAACAATATTATGTCAGAAAATTTTGTTATAACAGCATAAAATTTAGAGTCATTCCATGCCTTAAAATGTGAATCATAAATTGGTATTATGTAAGACTACAATAATTAATTAAATAGCTGTTTTCTTTGTCATACCGGCACTTATTAATCTTTTTATTTTCAACTTACTTAATTAAACTTACTGCTTAATTATCAAACTGGTAACTGGTTCAGACACCTAATTCCAATGTACATGGAGGAGAAATTAGTAATTTAATACACTCACATTTTGTACTACTTACAAAAAATGCAGTGTTCGCCTTGATCTTTATGGTTCAAGCTGTGATTATCCATGTAGCATAATATCACTCATGAAAATGCAGGGACTAGAATTTATACTCTTCAAGGAAAATAAGCTGGTTTTTATTTACTTTACTGTATACTAAAAAACTGGAGCTAGGTAGGGAAACTGAGCCCAATTCTCATTTTGTAGCTAAGCACATCAGTGTGAATCTTTCTAGAGTCAGTCAGTTAGTCACAGCAAACTTCCTGATGACCTTGCTGTTGGCCAGACACTTTGCTCAGCGCAAGACAAAGTCAAATTAGCCAAGGAGCTTACTCTGTAATCAGAGCTTACTTCAGCTCCTCAACCCTCAGTTTCTTAATCTGTTATATGGGCCATTTTTTTCACCCCTTCCCTAGTAATAAGGTTGTTAGCAATCTTGACTATATTAAAAGTGGTTAAACTAGATGTATCCACATATGGAAGCACACATTCATATACATGTGAACACGCACATTCAACATATAACTTCTTCCTCCCACTTTTTTGAATTCTACAGAATGATTTTATCTGTGTCCTTAACTAAATAACATTTTCCATGTGTGATTGGAAAGAAAAAAATTGATTTATTCATAGTATCACAAAACTTAACTTCAAATGCAGATGAGGTAGATTCACAGTGGTTAGGTAGTCACCTTGGCTATTTCCTGCTTAGAGGTAGGTAAATGTGTTTGATGTGTAAAGTCAGGAATGTGTTTTTTTTCCCCCCCAAGAAGCACCTGCTACTGCATTGAAACTGGGCCCCTACCTCCTCTGATAAAAAAGGCGGATGCTTAATTTTTTGTCAATTCACAGTACCCACGTTTGTCCAACACTGACCTAGTTATCAGTTGGGACTTTAGAAGTGGATTTATAGTTAAAAGTGTATGGGAAACTGAAAAGAAACAGAGTAAATCAGAGCCTTCCAAGTGTAACCCGAATAAGAGAAGAATGAATATGTGAGCACTTATGAGGACAGTATGCTGAAACTTTCACTTCTGAGATATTTTCTATAGTCCAGATCACCATCAATATCCAGCAAAATAGATCCATATGTATATCGTGGTTTCTTTTTCCCTTTTTTCTCACAATAGTAATACAAAACTTTAATGTATAGCATGGTTACTATAGTTAATACTGTATTGTATAGTTGAGATTTGCTAACAGACATCTCAAGTGTTCTTGTCGCACATGCCAAAAACTGATAACTATGTGAAGGGAATGGATGTGTCAATCAGCTTGAATGTGTTCATCATTTCACATGTGTGTGTATATATGTATCAAATCATCGCATTGTACACCTTAAATATATACATCTTTTACTTATCAATTATACTTCAATAAAGCTGAAAAAATAAAAATAAAACTAATAGAAGAAAAAAACTATATAATGTAGTATAAACACTACAGGAATGTCTGGTATTATATGTAACCTAGGGGATGATCGTTCTCCCCACTCTTACTCCCCACTGTGACTCTGATTTTTCTTTCTTCAGAATTCTTTGAAGACTACTGCTTCTAAAAACTTTATCATTTTTACCAATTTGCAGGATCATCATTTTACTTTCTCTGTGGGTGATATTCCATCCATGGGTGTGGTGACCCCACTAGTTATTCTCTAAATATCATACAAAACATATGTATCTCAAATCTATCTTTGTAGTCTGGCCCTATCCTGAGCATAGGATCCAGACTTTCAACTTCATCATGCCACAATGATGTCCAAGCAGCATCTTCAAATTATGTCCAGAAATAAACTCGATATCTTTACCTCATCACCCAAGGTCTTTCTTTTGTTGTTGTTGTTGTTTTAACTCACTTAATGACATAAGTGGGATGTAAGTGACCCATAGCAGTATTTACAGGAATACTCCAACATCTATGCATTCAATCCTGAAATATTAGACTATTTAATTTCTAATTGTTCCTGTTCTACACATCATCTTTCCTAATTTTGGTTAAATTATTTGCCTGAAATACAATTTAGATCATATATTACAACTAGTCTCTACTACCCTGGAATACTGGGTTAGGTTTCTCGGTATATCCAGGTACATAGCTAAAAATTGTGCTATTTCCACAGATTAATCTTTCCACCTTCCTCAGAAATTTTTAGTGTTAAAGAAAAGGTCAAATCTTGATGCTTCAGATTCTGTCCCAAAAGAAGGAAAGAAAGGGAATTTAAAATTAACATTTTGGGGGCGCCTGGGTGGCTCAGATGGTTAAGCGTCTGCCTTCGGCTCAGGTCATGATCCCAGGGTCCTGGGATCGAGTCCCGCATCGGGCTCTCTGCTCCTTGGGAGCCTGCTTCTCCCTCTGCCTCTCTCTCTCTGTCTCTCATGAATAAATAAATAAAATCTTTAAAAAAAATTAACATTTTGGATCTCTTTCCTTGACTACTGAGTATGAAATGACCAATTAATAAAACCACAACCGATTTCATTAGAATAAGTAAAAAAAGGAATTGAAAGAATAGGTATTAAAGGAAGATTTCCCCTTTACTCTCAGAAAATCATCTTTTGTATATCTTTCTGGGGAAAGTCAAACTCATTATAAAATTATCCCATAGGAATGGTTTGTTATTACTAGACACTGAAGATATTGCCCCAGATGAGTCAATGAATGAATATCTTCTGATTTTGATTTTGAATAGACTACACACTCATAACATACTCAGTACTTTTATAAACGTTCTATTTATGAAAGATGTATTTATAGGCAATGTAAGAGAATTTATCTTCTCTTTATTTTAATTAAGGAAGCCAAGTAGAGATTAATTAAATCTGATTTGCCTGACATGTTAGTTGCCACATCTTGAACAAGGCACATAAGCAAAATGTGGTCTTGAAAAAGGACCAAATTGCCACTTTCTAAAATAAAGGAACAGAGTAAAGCATGGTAGTAGTCAAGCCCTTTAACATTTTAATGACAAAACTGATCTTGTCCTTTAAAGACAATTCATTAGGGTTTGGAACTGATGTCACATTTGGTCTGGTCAGTGCTTCTGTTCATTCTTCCATAAGAAAACATCTGCTACTGCCAATGGCCAGTTTCAGATATTTCTTGCCCATTTCTCTTTCCTAACATGCTATTAGGCACTTCAGAGATGGCTCTCTCTTCTCAAAAATAGCCTCTCCTCTTGTTACCAGGTTAATACATGCCCATTATTTATAGGGAGATTTGCTCTAGAAATACCAAGTATGATGGATGGAAATAGACCAGGATTCAAGGGCTAATGGAAAATCTACTAGGAATCTTCCCTCCCTGGAGGAATCTAGTATTATGGTAATACAATATAATGAAATAAGCTTGTTTTCTTAAACATATAATATAGTACCTGATCTGCGAATGGGCCCAAATGTATTGAGTGAAAACCTAGTGGTGAAATCTCTACTGTCAACCAGTGGTCTCAAGGGCGTACTCCAAACCTTAGGGAAGCACATTGAGGGAATAACCTTATTGGAAGGGGAGCAGGACTCCTTGATAGCTTGTTAGCCTCATGCTTTGAGGGAGCTTTCAGCACATCTTGAACATCGACTTAATGGTGAAGTCTGGTGGGTCGAGCTAGCAGGCAAGGAAGCAACAAAAATCTGAAAACTTTGGGGGCAGGGAAGACATTTCTTCCCGCCCCTCCTAATGCGCATTAGTGTTTCATTCTTGACGTATCTCCAGCCCCACACTCCCTCTGCCTTACGAGAGTGAAATCCCCAACTTGACTGATGAGTGCAAGGAGAAGCTCAGCCTGCATAACTCAGCCCTTTCAGGTTTCTTCCCCTGGGAGTGAGCAATCAAGGAGCACACACTCTCTCCTACTCCTTCAGGGTAGATCAATCTGTCTAATTTAAGGGATCACCTTTGGGAAACTCACTTGCTCAAATGTATAAATAATATTCTCCTATGCAAACTTTATCAATAAAAAAGAAAATACTTTCCACCATGTGTCTTATTTCTCAGTTGGTTCAGAACTGTGGCAGGTAAGATAAACACTATATTTTGGAGGTTCTCAAATTCAAGTTTCTTAATACATTAAAAATTCTCCCTAGTACTAACAATAAAACATACACTGGGCATTAAATGAACTAATGCAAGTGAAGTGCTTAGTACAGGCATACCATGTTTCACTGGGCTTCACAGATACTGCATATTTTACAAATTGAAGGTTTGTGACAGGCTTGCATCAACCAAGTCTATCGATGCCATTCTACCAACAGCTTTTGCTCACGTACTAACTGTGTCACATGTTGGTAATTCTCAAAATATATTTTTTAAAGATTTTATTTATTTATTTGAGACAGAGAGAATGAGAGGGAGGAGGGTCAGAGGGAGAAGCAGACTCCCTGCCGAGCAGGGAGCCCGATGCGGGACTCGATCCCGGGACTCCAGGATCATGACCTGAGCCGAAGGCAGTCGCTTAACCAACTGAGCCACCCAGGCACCCTCTCAAAATATTTTTAACTTTTTCACTATGATGATATTTGCTATGATGATCTGTGATCAGTGATTATGACTTGCCGAAAATTCAGATGATGGTTAGCACTTTTTAGCAATGAAGTATTCTTCAATTAATGTATGTACATATATATATATATATATATATATATATATATATATATATAT